>NC_052337.1:24272102-24572102 GCF_016432855.1 Salvelinus namaycush
CTCCAACTCTGACTTCACCAAATCAGAGTCGGTCATATCTTTTTTCAACGCCCGGATGATGCCTTCCGTTTCATCCCTGATGCGGGCTTCCTCATCAAAGCGGTCCCTAATTCTCTGGATGTCATCCTCGACGTGGTCCGTGTCGAGCTGGATCTGCGCTTTATCGTGGTGAATCTGCTCCAGCATGGAGCGCAGCTCCTGGAGTTCCTGGTCGTATAAATCCCCTAGCTGGGATTGCGACACCTGCTTCTGCCGCAGCGTCTGGATCTCCTCTTCGATCTGGCTGTTCTGCTGCTCCAGGTAGTGCACCTTGTCGATGTAACCGGCGAAGCGGTCGTTGAGCCCCTGGAGCTGCTCTTTCTCGTTGGAGCGCTTGTAGTCTCCGTTCGTTTGATTGAAATCAACGCTGTCGGCGGAGCTGAGGAGTGTGGAGCTGTACGCTCTGGCTACCGGCATATTGACGGTCCTCTTGTAGGAGGAGGTCATCGTGGAGCCCGGGCTTGCCCGGGACCAGGACTGAGAACGGAACCCGCTGGAGGGGGTGCCAGTGGAGCGGCCGTAGGTGGTCCTACTATCCATACTTCTCCTGAATGGACTCCCTATCGTGTCCACCGGGTGGTAACTCATCCGGCCAGACCAGGGGTTGCGTGTGCAGATGGAAGGGAAGGTGTGCGAGGTGGAGGAGTATGGCGAGTATGTGTTTGCAGGTGCGGGGTGGATGGCGCTCACAGCATTCTTAGTCTCACCGGCTGTCCTTTATATAGGAGAAGCTTATCGCTAACAAGGCAGAGGCTGTTTTTACTGGCCCATTGATCGAACGAAGGGGGAGGGCCATGTCTCAACCCTTCATACTCTATGTAAGTGAAACACTACTTGAGTGTGTGAGGGTTCGTGGGTGGCCGTTTGAAAAGCAGAGGAATGATCACACATAGGGAGAAAAAAGGAAATGGGGTGATTATCATTAGGATGTTTGGGATAGCCTATGTGTCCTTGACGTTAATGTGTTTATCATTTGTCTCTTGTCACAGAGGGAATATAGAGTTTCCTCCAAATATTGAACATTAGAATAAGAGAGAAAATTATACATGCATCTCTGCATTTGCTAATTCAACCAGCCAACGTGCAGCATTACTATGCATGAAAATATAACTTATGGAGCAGTTCAATGACCCATGTTAATTATTATTTCCCCTATTATTAGTTAGCAAAAAAGGTTATACCAGAAATGATCAATTTACCGATGCAATTTAGAGCGATAACAAGATCGGCACCATGGACAGCACCAGTCCGCCAGAATCCAATATCAGCGCCATGGACAGCGTCTTAATGCAGCAAAACACCATTACCGTCCTTTTCAAGTGTTTGAAAAGTGTTGAAAATGTTTCTCTCAAATTGAACAGAATGATTGATCATTAAATGAATTGAATTAATAATGTATATTTGCCTATGAACATGTGCAAAGCCGAACCAATTTCCTATATTGATGTTTTGCTTGTGCTAAGTCT
The DNA here is from genome assembly GCF_016432855.1 of Salvelinus namaycush. Taxonomy (NCBI): domain Eukaryota; kingdom Metazoa; phylum Chordata; class Actinopteri; order Salmoniformes; family Salmonidae; genus Salvelinus; species Salvelinus namaycush. Next base: position 24,273,608 of record NC_052337.1, read on the forward strand.
TCAATAATAGGTGATTGATTACTTCTTGACAGGAAACCTCCCAAGATCAAAGGGATTACCATCAGTGACCTACCGATGAAGTATAAAGTGAGACTACCATGAGGGGGTTTGTTCAATCAATATGATGCATTTATGTGACCACTTGCTACTTTCAGGAAATGTTGAAACATTAATCATAGTTGTAGTTATTGACAGCTATTGGTATAGATTACAGTTATGATCAGCCTGTGCTTATATGCAAGTAATTTACCCCATTCAATAGTATATATCACCTTCATAATGCATATCATAATATGTTATGGACAAATTTGCCCTTTTATTTGAAGCCATTTCAAACCAAAGCATTTCTGTAGTGATGAAGAGGCATCCAAACTGCAACATTGTTTTCTTCTATAATTACATTCCTCAGAATGGCTTTGTAACTCTATCTGTCCAACTCTAACAATGATGGGAAACACTTTGATTAATATGGTTTCACAAACAGATACAGAATACAATGCATAAGTTACAGTCTTTGGGTTGCGGATGAGAGCACATGGGATAGAGAGGCTGCTATCTCCTCCCTGCATTGAGATGCCTTCTCTAAGGAGTGAAGCTGCAGTGTTGGTTGACAGATCTGATTGGCTGCAGTCTGTTGTCAGTCTTATTGATTCCCATTCAGTCCTGCTCTACCCATTTCAGAGGTAACTAAGGTCATTGCAAACCCTGCAACTGATGCAGGTAATGCAACAAAATGGCTGCCTCTGGTTTTGGCCAACAGTATTTCAGCCTATGAAAACCAGTGAAAAAAAATTCAAAAGGCACTTGCACATCTGAGCTATCTTTGTTGCAGGCACATGGTAAGAATTGAATAACATGAGAAAAAATAAGAAACCTGCACACTGCTCTTGCTAGTATCACTTAATAAAGAGCAGTGACACTAGCAAGAGCAGTGTGCGGGTTTCTTCTTTTTTCTCATCCTATGAAAACCAGCAAGACTATTTTTGGCAAACGGCAAGGCTATTTTTGCCTCCCAGAACATTATTACCCACAATAAGATTTAAATTGTTTGTCAGGATTGATTCAGATTCTCCAGTCGCCTTTAAAAACCCTTGTTTTATACCACAGTTAAAAGGGAAGAATAAGTTATTCCCATCTCTGAGATTTAATTAGACACTTGTCACTTATCACCCATCTGTATTCTGTTATCTCACTCATTGTTTTTCCATCGCAACAGTTAGCTCTGTGGAGTGAGCCCTAACGCGTTTGAGAGCTCAGACAATTTCAGATTGTGTTTATCTCAGAGAGAGAGGGAGAGAGAAAGAGAGGGAGAGATAGTTACCATGCCCCACTACATAAAAGTGATTCTCTCATCCTAACTGAATGTGTGTGAATGTGTGTTGTTGTGGCTGAGTTAACTTGAGCGATGTATACAACCCTATACTCACGTTCTCCTGGCTGATCCTTGTGACCTAGAGGACACCTGGCCTCTGTTGCCTCTTTCTCTCTCTGCTCTCCTGCTGGTCTCAGCCTTTTAAACATGTACATCACCACCAGTGGCGATTTTAGCATGTAAATCTTGGTGGGGTAAAACATAACACAACACTAAACAATACATTAATTGCACTATAACGGTGACAAACGGTGCCCACAAACTGTTAGGGCCTATATAAAGCTGTCCCAACAGCAGAGTCCCAACAGCAGTCCCAACATCGTACCACTGCTACACCTGGCTATCAACGGAGCCTTGTCTGGCAGCGAAACAGTTCATTCAACCTCATTTACTGCTTAAAAAAAAATAGTTTATATGGCTGACTTGCTTAAAGAAATATGGTTTCTAATGACAATTTAGATGTATAAACTGTGGCAGAAGGGGACGACAAGCGGATAAGAAGCAATCCGTAATTTCGATTAAGACATGAGCGAGCTAGTATAACTATCTTGATCTACGCTCAATCCCTTGCAGCACACGTACAGAATGTGCAACAGGTACTCAAATGACTACAGGACCACCATCTTTATGTCAAGGCTGAGAAGAGTGCCTTTCACGTTACTACAGTAACCTTCCTATGGTTCATGCTGACACCAGGAGGGGCCACATGGACGAAGGCAAATTTACGGCCGGGCTCAACTGGCCCAAACCTACTACCGTAAAGGAACTACAATGGTTCCTAGGGTTCTCCAACTACTACCGCCGGTTCACCCGAAACTGCAGCAGCACAACCGCTCCTCTCTCAGCTCTCACCAACCCGTACCCTCCAATGGACCGACACCGCCCTTACATTTGAGACCTTAAAACGCCTCTTCACCTCTGCACCCATCCTTAGGCATCCTTCCTTTTGTTCTGGAGGTGGATGCTTCCGAGGTCCGCGTAGGAGCGGTTCTCTCTCAGCGGGTCGGGACACCTCCCAAATTACATCTATGTGGCTTTTTTTCCAAGAAACTGTCACCCGTTGAGAGGAACTATGATGTCAGGAACCGAGAGCTTCTCGCCATGAAGCTGGGAGCTCATCACCCATTACTTGTCCTTACCGACCACCGCAATTTGGAGTACTTAAGAAGTGCTAAGAGGCTCAACCCCAGATACGCTCGCTGGGCACTCTTCTTCACCTGCTTCAACTTCACCGTCACCTATCTGCCCGGCAAGAAAAATGTGAGGCTGATTCCTTATCCCGTCTATTTGACTCCCCTTCCACTAACCCAGCTCCCGAGCCCATCCTGCCTCCGTCTTGCGTCGTGGGAACTATACAGTGGGAAATCCAATCAGCCGTCCAAGAGGCCCTACGCCACGACCCAGCACCTCTCAACACCCCTGCAGGCAAGACCTACGTTCCGGCGTCCGTCAGACCAAAACTAATGCAGTGGTGCCATACCTCGCTGAGTTCTGGCCATCCCGGAATCACCCGGACCACGGAGCTACTGACACGCAAGTTCTGGTGGTCATCCCAAACAGCAGACATCCAAGATTACATTCTCTCCTGTCCCATCTGTGCATGGGCAAAGAGCCCTCGCCAACTACCTATCGGTAAGCTCAAGCCTTTACCTACACCACACAGACCATGGTCTCACATCGCCATTGGTTTACTTTCGGATCTGCCAGACTCTTCGGGCTTCATGACTATTTAGTTGTAGTGGACCGGTTCTCGAAGATGTGCCAACTCATCCCCTTTCCGCATCTACCTAATACCATGGAAATGGCCGAGTGCACGGTCCACCATGTGTTTTGTCTGTTTGGGATCCCAGAAGACATCGTTTCGGATTGGGGACCTCAGTTCGTCTCCAGGGTGTGGCGAGCCTTCTGCGACCGGGGGTCTCCATCAGCCTATCCTCCGGATACCATCCCCAAACCAACGGGCAGACGGAACGTCTGAATCAGGAAATAGGGAAGAAACACTGCACTCACCAACCACACGAGTGGAGTCGCTATCTAGCCTGGGCCGAATACGCACAGAACTCCCTGGTGCATTCCTCACTCCATCTCACTTCTTTTCAGTGTTTTCTCGGATTCCAACCCTCCGTGTTCCCATGGGAGACCGAGCCGAACTGTGCCTGCCGTCGATGAGTGGATTCGACGGAGCGAGCAGGTTTGGGAGACCGCACATTGACACCTCCATCAGGCATACATCTGCCAGAAACGGTTCGCTGACCGGTGTCACCGACCTACTCCACTCTTCCACCCTGGGCAACGTCTATGGCTCTCTACCCGGGACATCCGGCTTCGTGACCCCTGCAAAAAGTTTAGTCCCCAGTTCATTGGTCACACCGCATCAATCCTGTCACCTGCCGTCTCCAGTTGCCCCGCAATTACCGGATCTCCTCATCCTTCCATGTGTCCCTCCTCAAGCCTGTGAGGTACAGCCCTCTCCATCTTCCTGTGGCGCACCTCGGCACCCCCCCCCCCCCCCCCCCCCCCCCCCCCCCCCCCGTTTTACGTAGACAGTGCACCGGCTTATTCCATCCAAGCCCTCCTTGACTCCAAGTGCCTGGGTGGTCGCATCCACTACTCCAACTCCAACTTGCTGTGTAATGTTTATGTCCAATGGCCGATGATCACCGATATGTTTTATCTATAATTTCTCTTCATTATTTCTCTTCATATGACAAGGATTAAAAAGGATTTGCCAGTAGATTGACGACTTGATTCATGATGATGACTGCTAGCTAAGATTTTGAAAGTATGATCAGTCCAGTCAAAGCTACTGTAGATATAACGTGATTTGACATAATTTTATCTGTGGCCAATGACCTTGAGCCTTCTTGGATGGACACTAATGTAACTCTATGGCAGCAACCAAGGGGCTTGAATTTTTGAGTTCTACCCTTAGACTCTGCAGTGACGTAGTGTCCTCATGAGTGACAGAACACTGAGCCAATCACAGCGCAACTAGAGAATATTCCCAACACCTACAGTACGCTCCTTATTTTCCTCTGGCTGCCCCACCACCACAGAAAGCACTGTGAATACCTACATTTTGGAGCTGCCTTACTCAAGAAAGCAAAAAAGAGACCATGTTTGTATGCGGCTTTATTAACTCAAATATACAGTATATATATTTTTTACATTGTCTGCAAACTGATATGTGACACGTATTAGTCGTGAAGAGGGCATGACAAAGCCTATTCCCCCTCAGGAAACAGATCCTCAAAAGGTTCTACAGCTGCAACATCGAGAGCATCCTGACTGGTTGCATCACTGTCTGGTACGGCAATTGCTCTGCCTCCGACCGCAAGGCACTACAGAGGGTAATGCGTACGGCCCAGTACATCACTGGGGCTAAGCTTCCTGCCATCCAGGACCTCTACACCAGGCGGTGTCAGAGGAAGGCCCTAAAATTTGTCAAAGACCCCAGCCCCCCAGTCATAGACTGTTCTCTCTACTACCGCATGGCAAGCGGTACCGGAGTGCCAAGTCTAGGACAAAAAGGCTTCTCAACAGTTTTTACCCCCAAGCCATAAGACTCCTGAACAGGTAATCAAATGGCTACCCGGACTATTTGCATTGTGTGCCCCCCGCCAACCCCTCTTTTACGCTACTGCTACTCTCTGTTCATCATATATGCATAGTCACTTAAACCATATCTACATGTACATACTACCTCAATCAGCCTGACTAATCGGTGTCTGTATGTAGCCTCGCTACTTTTATAGCCTCGCTACTGTATATCGCCTGTCTTTTTCTGTCGTTTTATTTCTTTACTTACCTGTTGTTCACCGAATACCTTTTTTGCACTATTGGTTAGAGCCTGTAAGTAAGCATTTCACTGTAAGGTCTACACCTGTTGTATTCGGCACACGTGACAAATAAACTTTCATTTGATTTGATTTGATTTATTAATGCCAAAATAACATGCATAACAGGCAAGCCATTAGCTAAAAATGTAGGGCTCAAAACAGGTGAGGCTCTGCCCCATCTGCTCTGAATGATGGGTTGCCACTGATCACCACACAGGTACAATTGGCCAGCCACTCAACCTTCAAGGTGCTTTTGTCTGGCACAGCTAGGGGTGGTGTGATGTGATGCATGGAGGGGCTAGAGAAAGGGTTGTTGTTTAAATTCAGTCTGGGGCTCACACGCACTGCAGAAGGCTTGGAGCACTTTTAAGTGGCACTGCAGCAGAAGCAGGCTGTGAACAGAGTGCAAGCTGCCCAGCCCAGCCTGCAGAGCTCTCCTCTTCGCATCCCCCTACTTTCCGCTGGCCACCATCCCTGCAGACTCAGCTTCAGACAGGGAGGAGACCTGATATAGATCCACTTAGATTCAAGTCTTATCTGCTATCATCACTTATCGTATGAATTAATCTGTTCCTATCAATAAAGGTATGTTACGAAGCATCTTGTAGCCGAACAAGATCTCACAAACTCAGTGCACCCTCATATTCCATTATGCATGTCTCTGCACAGTCCTTTATCATATTTGATGCATGAGTGACTACATTCATTCAAATATAGCACAGGAAAAGCACTATGAGAGTATCTGAATCCCTCTGGTTAGGAGGGGAAAGGTAAGCAGAAGAGAGGGCATTGGATATATAGGTAATCAATAGAAGTATTGGGGTGATTGATCTGCGTTTCAAAACGGAGAAACCCCTGAAGAGCTAATAGGGCGTGGCAGAGGGACAGAGATCTACAGAACTCCCAGGGTGGGAGTTACTCTACACTTAATGTTTTATTCATGTACACAGAGAGACTATGGCACATGCAGAGAGGTGAGGGAGAGATAGGCTGCGTTTACACAGCCAGCCCAATTATTGTTAAAAGACCAATAAGTTGAAAGAGATCCAAATTGGGATGCCTGTATAAACGTAGCCTATGAGAGATAGAGCGGAAGGGAGGGAGAGAGCGAAGTGGAAGGGAGGGAGAGAGAGAAAGAAGGAGGAAGAGAGAGAGAGGAGGGAGAGAGAGAGAGAGAGAGAGATACTTATAGAGATGTACAGCAGTGATGCATAGCCTATACCTTTTCAAAGCCCAGTAGACTGTGTGTGTGTATGAAGTCAGCAACATACCAACAGGGTACCGATATGAGGACAGAGAAAAGTTCTAATCACACCCATCTCTGGTCCCGTATGGAATGTACACACAATTGATGGGTTTAAAAGTGTAAAAGGGCAGTTTATTTTGCCTTGGCTTCTAATGTACATGTAGCTGTCTATATCTTTAATTAACCTATTTTTTTTACGAGTATCCATTTCAGACTTTTTCTTTAAAGAGCCTATCAATTTGATAAATGAAAAAAGGTACTGTATTAGCATAAAGAGAAAAATGACTTCCTTTGTCAGTGCTCCCATATAGAGACAGATGTTTTATGAATAGGGAGTTAGCGATCAATCAATCAATGTTTGTGTGTTGGTACGGTGTAAGGAATGTTCATAGGTGAATAGGGAAGTGAGACTACGTGTAATTGGAAATTATATTGAGTGTGTGTGTGTGTGTTATATGTATGTGTACGTGCGCTGCAGGGGTGGACTGAGTTAGAGGACAGACACGGTCTGATAGGTGGACAGACCATCACAGCCAGAGCCAGCCATACAGGTTGTTCAAAAATACCAGCTGGAGCATCGCCCCCTTTGTCCTCTCTCTCGCTCTGTCTGTGTCTCTTTCTCGGTCTGTCTCTGTCTCCATCTCCGCATCTCTCTCTCTAATTTATATCCCTTTCTCCTTCTCCACCAAACCCCACCTTTATCTCCCTCTATCCCTGTCACGCTTACCAGCTATCTTGCTCTCAGTCGCCATCCTTTGTCCTCTGTTGTTCACAATGATAACATAGTTGCTTGTCTGTCAACTCAGACATGTGTATCCATCTGTTTGCCTGGGCATACTTACCCTTAGTGAGCAGCTTTGTTGCCATAAAGGTTTCCTTCATTGGATTTGGTATATAAACTCCATCAATATTACCCCAGTAGGTTGGTATGTCCTGTTGCACTTCAGGACTGGATGGTCATGTTCTGAAATAAACCTCAAATATCATCCCAATTCTAATATCCCAACCACCCAGTTTTGTGATGCAGGTATTGGCATCATTGTAAAGGTAAATGTCCTAGTTTTATAAATCAACATAAATATGTAGTACATCTCTGAGGAACATATCCAACTTAAATAATTGATGTGAGTTGTGAGCAAATCTGAGCAGAGCTGTGAGCTGAATGTCGTAGTGAATATCATAGATAGGCGTGGCTGGTTATTGCTTACTAGTATGGGGAGAGAGGGACGTAACCTGGGATAAGGCGTGAGGCAGCACCATACTGAACTGGAATGGGGTGTGTGTGTTGGGGAGGAGGGGGGCGGGGGTGGTTGGAGAGTCAGAAGCTCTGGGGAGCTGAGCTGTATGCAGGGTGAGGGTGGGGAGGCAGTGATGATGCCATATCGAGCATTTGGGCGGAAGGGTCCATGGGAAATGAGAGGGGAGGGGTTATCCAGGATCTGCAGTTTATCTGCAATGCATCAGCAGCTCTCTCTCCCTCCCTCTCTGAATGTGTGAGTAGCATAAGGCCGATGCAGCACGTTGACGTTCTACTCTAGATGGTCCTCTAAGGATTTAACCACACAAATGAAACCGTTGCCTAGTTCCCATCCCAGGGGAGGACTTTTCAAAACGGAGAAAGTCTTGAAGTGTTGCTTCACTTAGCTAGTAGTAAAATAGTATGTTGTATTTAGACTGCCGTACCAGGCACATCCATCCAGCGACGACAACCTTGTGTCATTGTGAACGTTTCCATCCCAATAACATCCATATCCCTGCATGTGATAGAGATGGAGCCCTTCAGCCAACCACCCATATCATATCCACAGAGATTATTATGACCCTAAATAATATCTTTATGAGACACTCAGCATGGAAGCCATATTGAAGCCGCCTCATTGACCCCCTTTGAAGGAGCTGTGGTATGGTTCTTTGTCCTGGGAACAGAGATGGCATGGATGTCACGACTTCCGCCGAAGTCGGCCCCTCTCCTTGTTCGGGTGGTGTTCGGCGGTCGACGTCACCGGCTTTCTAGTCACCACCGATCCATGTTTCATTTTCGTTTTGTTTTGTCTGTATTACACACACCTGGTTTCAATTCCCATATCATGTTCCTTATTTAACCCTCTGGCATACCTTTCTGTCCTGTCCATGATTGTTGGTGTCTTAGTGGTTCGTGTGTTTTGTTATTCTGTCTGTATTTTCCTTATTGGAATATTGGTTGCCTTTTTGTGAGTAAACTCAGTTGTTTTGCTCAAACCTGTGTCCTGCGCCTGACTCCGCTACATCTCTGCACCCACTCGCTGACAATGGAAGCCTCCAACACCCATAAGGACATGGGAATGACACTCCAGGTCATTACGCCTAGCCATTCTACAGATTATTTATCCAACTCACTTTAGATGTATGTGTCTGTACAGCACTACAGTAACGCCCCATTCCGTCTATGGAACCCTGGCATTGAGACCCCTTGTTTGTAGTCGTAGCCCACCATGTGAAGTGCTGAAAGGGGCTTTATGGGATCTTTGATGGGGCTATCCTTTTAGCTGCCTATGCTGCAAGGAGTCTGTATCAACCTGAAAGTCATGGTTACTGAGGAAACAGAGAAACATATTGAGCTACAAGCACGCACGTGCTCTAACACACACACACACACACACACACACACACACACACACACACACACACACACACACACACACACACACACACACACACACACACACACACACACACACACACACACACACACACTTTCAAACTGACAAGGTCTTGCCCTGATGCTGAGGCTAAAAGCATTGTGTGCTGATGTCAGCTGTATTTTTCATCAGGGGAGGATGTGAATGGCTGCCCAACCACCAGCAGAGTGAAAAGATTAACCCTACAGTGTGTGTGACTAGAATAGAATATGGCTATAATGCATTCACATATTATCATTTACATCTCCCCAACTCTTGCATATTTTTTCCATTTAATCTAACCCTCTGTCTCCCTCACTCATACTCTGTGTGGGTGTATCTCCTCCTCTCCCTCCCTCTCTATCCATCTTCCACTCCTCATCTTCCGGCCTCTCCATTCGCCTCCATTTCTCCTCTTCTTCATGTCACTCTTCCCTCTACTTCTATATTGCTCTGTTATTTCTGGCAATTTGCTGGAGATCAGTAAACTGACACACAGATTTTTCTGCAGAGTCACCCATCCCCCGACTCTCCTCTGCATTCCCCCTCCCCTGCACCTCTTTCCCTCTCCCTCTCTCCTGCCAGGTTTGTGTCTGTACTCTACATTCTAGATCTACAGGACAGAGACAACTTTAATTTAAGGCCCAGCAATTGATGATCAAAAGCGATTTGACTTTGTCATAACCTTCTTACAGTCTGGTGTCAGACACTCTGGGTCAATACCAGCATGAGACAAACCCATATGCTCTATCTGTCCATATTTCCTCTAGTTGTGCTGACTCTAAACCAGACTCTGAATGAGTCAATAGTAGCACACAAAGATACAGCTCTTTAGGAGTTCATTACATCTGAGTGTCTTTCTGTCTGTATGTGTGTGCATCTCTCTTTCTGTATTTATGTGACTATTCTGTGGACATGCATCTGTCTGTGTCAGCATGTGCTTCGTCTGTGTTTTTATTTTCTGCTGGAAAAGCTGTGTGATGTGTGCTGGCATTGCTCAGTGTGAGTATATTTTGGTGGGTAATGATCTCTTCCAGATGTAACACGCCCCTGTGTGTGTGTGTGAGCCAGCCTGGGACACTGTAAGACTGCAGGTAGCTAAGGGTGTGGTTTTTTCCCTTATTGTGTGTGTGTGTTTTGTGTGTGTGGGTGTGCGCGCAAACCATGAAGCCCAACTCTGGAGGGAGGGGATTCGTTAACAAGAGATGAAAGAGAGGGAAGGAGATTTAAAGCGTAACTCTCAACCCCAATTTCAGCCTTTGCCCAACCCCTTCAAATTCTGAAAACATTTATTCAGGTGAGAAGTTGTGGTTAGGGGGAATTGCTCATCAATATTACATTTGTTACGATGGATGTAGCGACGAATATAAAAGTATAATCCTCAATTGGCAACTGGCTTTCATGTGAAGTTCATCATAATTGATTTAATCTGTAGCCTAATAAACTGCATGCTTTACCGACGAGTCGTAGAGGGAGTACCACACAACATATCATCGTGTGACTCCATGTTTACTTCGATTTGATGGTTATTATATCAATATATGCGCATAAAAACGTGTCCACCAACATTTCTCGCATTATTAATTTTACAGACACAAAAAGATACCGCCTTGACTAGCATATTTTGTTATGTCAACATTTACAAGCATATCCTGGCTTCTGGGCCTGAGTAACAGGCAGTTTACTTTGGGCACGTCAGTCAGGCAGAAATTCAGGAAAATAGACCCTAGCTCTAAGAAGTTAAGAAAAGTGTATGCTATTTATCTATGCGTAGCATACAAATAATCAACCAATGTCACACCCTGATCTGTTTCACCTGTCTTGTGCTTGTCTCCACCCCCCTCCAGGTGTCTCCCATTCCCCCCCATTATCCCCTGTGTACTTATACCTCTGTTTTCTGTTGGTCTGTTGCCAGTTCGTCTTGTCAAGTCTTACCAGCGTGTTTTCCCATTTTCCAGTATCTGTGTTCTAGTCCTCCCGGTTCCGACCATTCAGCCTGCCCTGAGCCAGCCTGCTGTTCTGCTCCTTTTTAATGCTGTTTCGATTACCGACCCCTGCCTGCCTTTTGCCTGCCCCCTGTTTCGTAATAAACATTGTAGATTTGAACTGTCTGCATCTGGGTCTTATCCTGAGTTGTGTTAAACAATCAATGTACATGCAACAACACAGATACTGTATAACAGTAAAACAAACAATATATCATAATGAATATGAATTCAGAGGGCAGAAATGATTCAATATTAAAGCATTAGATCTCTCACTAAAGGCTTCAGTCATACAAAATATATACTTAAATCCGAACTGGTTCTCTAGCAGATTAGTAAGAATGTCTCACCCCATGTTCAAGAATGGCCCTTTTCCCTTTATTCAGATTACAACTATCACTTTCGGTTATTTGAAAATGAAATCATCTCCAAAATATCGCTATTTTTAAAACAAGCCATAGAAAGGTCATTGTAATTTCAGTTTAATCCACCAGAAAAGACAGAACAAATACTACAGTTAAACTCAAATGTAATAATTGTATAGTTTTTGTAAATTATATAAATAGTACTGGTGGAGTTGTCACACATGCAGCAAACAAAATAATATGGAAATGTCTGCTCTATTCAAAATTAAAACCAACTAATTTCAGTATTACCGCAAAAATGGAAGAGGCAAGTGGAAGGGGGAGAAAGTAAAGAACTTGTCTGTAGGCACTACATTAAAGACTAAATTGGTTAAGGAAAATTGTGATAAATAAGAAAGTATACCAGTTTCATTTGAGTACCAAAAAATTGACAGCTGTGCCATATAGATCGCAAAATAGTTGTGAAGAGATTTTCGATTTACCGATTCCATGGCACATGGTTTATGAACTGATACACAAAACGACGCTGTATTCAAAACTTAGTGTTTTTCAATTTAATTTATTATACAGAATTCTTGCAACCAATAGAATGTTATACAGTGCATTTAGAAAGTATTGAGACCCCTTCACTTTTTCCACATTTTGTTACGTTACAGCCTTATTCTAAAATGGATTAAATAAAAAACATCCCTCAATCTACACACAATACCCCTCAATGACAAAACGAAAACAGGTTTTTTAAAACTTTTGCTAATTTATAAAAAATAAAAAGAGAAATACCTTACTTACATAAGTATTCAGACACTTTGCTATGAGACTTAAAATTGAGCTCAGGTGATTCCTGTTTCCATTGAACATCCTTGATATGTTTCTACAAATTGATTGGAGTCCACCTGTTGTAAATTCAATTGATTGGACACAATTTGGAAAGGAGCACACCTGTCTATGTAAGGTCCCACAGTTGACAGTGCAGGTCAGAGAAAAAAACACACCATGAGGTCAAAGGAATTGTCCGTAGAGCTCCGAGACAGGGTTGTGGCGAGGCACAGATCTGGGAAGAGTAACAACACATATCTGCAGCATTGAAGGTCCCCAACAACACAGTAGAGTGGCCAGATGGAAGCCACTCCTTAGTAAAAGGCACAAGACAGCCCGCTTGGAGTTTGCCAAAAGGCACCTAAAAGACTCTCAGACCATGAGAAAAGATTCTCTGGTCTGATGAAACCAAGATTGAACCCTATGGCCTGAATGCCAAGTGTTACGTCTGGAGGAAACCTGACACCGCTCATCACCTGGCCAATAGCATCCCCACGGTGAAGCATGGTGGTGGCAGCATCATGCTGCGGGGATGTTTTTAGCGGCAGGGACTGGGAAACTAGTCAGGATCGAGGGAAAGATGAACGGAGCTAAGTACAGAGAGATCCTTGATGAAAACCTGCTCCAGAGCACTCAGGACCTCAGACTGGGGTGAAGGTTCACCTTCTAACAGGACAACGACCCTAAGCACACAGCCAAGCCAATGCAGGAGTGGCTTCTGGACAAATCGCTGAATGTCCTTGAGTGGCCCAGCCAGAGCCCGAACTTGAACCCAATCTAACATCTCTGGAGAGACCAGAAAATAGATGTGCAGCGACGCTCCCTATCCAACCTGACAAGAGCTTGAAAGGATCTACAGAGAAGAATGGGAGAAACTCCACAAATACAGCTGTGCCAAACTTATAGCACCAGATTATATCCAAGAAGACTTGAGGCTGTAATCATTGCCAAAGGTGCATCAACAAAGAACTGAATAAAAGGTCTGAATACTTACGTAAATGTGATATTTCAGTTTTTTATTTAATTCTGTCCATATGTAGCTTGTTTCTGGTCACAGGTTCAGGAATGGCTGAAGAATTGCAACCTTTACCTGGAGCTAACTCGGCAAATAGCACTGCTGGATGATTTGAAAAGTCCTAGTCAATCGATCAATAATATAATAATACTCTTAGCAAAAAAAAAAGTATCTTTCATTTACAATCTTTAGAAACTATGACAATAGAAAGGTGCAGAACTTGTGTGAAACATCACAGCACAGTTGAAAAATATATGACAAATATAAATCAAAACTGGATGGTCTTCAGAGATAGATGGGAGGGGTTGAGGGTAGCTGAAGGATGGGATTAAAACAAATCAAATCAAATCAAATTCTATTGGTCATATATTTAGCAGATGTTATTGTGGGTGTAGCGAAATGCTTGTGTTCCTAGCTCCAACAGTGCAGTAATATCTAACAATTCACAACAATACACATAAATCTAAAACTAAAATAATGGAATTAAGAAATATATAATTATTAGGATGAGCAATGTCAGAGTGGCATTGACTAAAATACAGTAGAATACAGCATATACATATGAAATGAGTAAAACAGTATGTTAACATTATTAAAGTGACTGGTGTTCCACTATTAAAGTGACCAGTGATTCCATGTCTATGTACATAGGGCAGCAGCCTCTAAGGTGCAGGATTAAGTAACCGGGTGGTAGCCGGCTAGTGATGGCTGTTTAACAGTCTGATGGCCTTGAGATAGAAGCTGTTTTTCACTCTCTCAGTCTCAGCTTTGATGCACCTGTACTGACCTCGCCTTCTGGATGATAGCGGGGTGAACAGGCCTTGGCTCGGGTGGTTGATGTCCTTGATTATCCTTTTGGCCTTCCTGTGACATCATGTGCTGTAGATGTCCTGGAGGGAAAGCAGTGTTCCCCGGTGATGCGTTGGGTAGACCGCACCACCCTCTGGAGAGCCCTGCGGTTGCAGGCGGTGCAGTTGCCGTACCAGGCGGTGATACAGCCAGACAGGATGCTCTCAATTGTTTATAGGTAAACTTTTGTGAGGGTCTTAGGGGCCAAACTGAATTTCTTCAGCCTACTGAGGTTGAAGAGGTGCTGTTGCACCTTCTTCACCACACTGTCTGTGTGGGTGGACCATTTCAGATTGTCAGTGATGTGTACGTAGAGGAACTTGAAGCTCGATGTGGATAGGGGCATGCTCCATCTGCTATCTCCTGAAGTCCACGATCAGTTCCTTCATTTTGTTAACGTTGAGGGAGAGAATATTTTCCTGGCACCACACAGCCAGGGCCCTCACCTCCTCCCTGTAGGATGTCTTGTCATTGCTGGTAATTAGGCCTAGTACTGTTGTGTCGTCTGCAAATGTGATGATTGAGTTGGAGGTGTGCATGGCCACGCAGTCATGGGTGAACAGGGAGTACAGGAGGGGTTCGAGAGCGCACCCTTGTGCAGCCCCTGTGTTGAGGACCAGTGTAGTGGAGGTGTTGTTTCCTGCCTTCACCACCTGGGGGCTGCCCGTCAGGGAGTCCAGTACCCAGTTGCAGAGGGCGGGGTTCAGACCCAGGGCACCGAGCTTAATAATAAGCTTGGAGGGTACTATGGTGTTGAAGGTTGAGCTATAGTCAATGAACAGCATTCTTACATAGGTATTCCTCTTGTCCAGATGGGATAGGGCAGTGTGCAGTGTGATGGCGATTGCATTGTCTGTGGATCTATTGGTGTGGTATGCAAATGTAGTCACCTGGAATGCATTTCAATTAACACGTGTGACTTGTTAAAAGTTAATTTGTGGAATTTCTTTCCTGGCGTTTGAGCCAATCAGTTGTGTTGTGACAAGGTAGGGTGGTATACAGAAGAGCAAAGAGCAAATAAGCAAAGAGAAAGAATGCCAAGAGTGTGCAAAGCTGTCATCAAGGCATAGGGTGGCTACTTTGTAGAATATAAAATCTATTTTGATTTGTTAAACACTTTTTTGGTTACTACATGTTTCCATTTGTGTTATTTTATAGTTTTGATGTCTTCACTATTATTCTTCAATGTAGAAAATAGTAAAAATATTAGGAAAACCCTGGAATGAGTAGGTGTGTCCAAACTTCTGACTGGCACTGAATGTATGTATATACACTACAGTTCAAAAGTTTGGGGTCACTTAGAAATGTCCTTGTTTTTGGAAAAAAAGCTATTTTTTTGTCCATTAAAATAACATCAAATTGATCAGAAATACAGTGGAGACATTGTTAATGTTGTAATTGACTATGGTAGCTGGAAATGGCAATTTTTTGTGTGGAATATCTACAGGCGTACAGATGCCCATTATCAGCATCCACCACTCTTGTGTTCCAATGGTACGCTGTGTTAGCTAACCCAAGTTTATCATTTTAAAAGTCTAATTGATCATTAGAAAACCATTTCGCAATTATGTTAGCACAGCTGAAAACTGTTGTTCTGATTATAGAAGCAATGCATTCAGATTATTGCATAGATTGTAATGGACACTTATGATGTGTGTAAAATACTTTTTTGGTATTTTGTTGTATTGATTACAATGAGCTAATGCTAAGTTATTTGCCAGCTATGTGTGGTGCCATGTTTGTTGACATTATACAATGCATTCTGGGTGTCACGTAAATGTCTGTCATACCAAAGATGTTATAATGAGGTGAAGGAATGGTTCACTTATCTTTCGAGTAAACTTCCAGAAGTGAATGAAGGGAAGTGAATGATCGTAGACGACACCCCCCTTCAACATGCATACTGCAAACAGACCAAACTTATCTTGTCTTTTCTTATTATCTTTGGTTGACGCGAAAAACAAATATGGCGGCACGCACAAACTCCTCATCATCGGATTACTTTTGATTTCTAGAAAGTGTTTTACTAAATTATTTCGATCAATGTTGAGCTCAACCGTGATGTGATGATTTATAAATAGTAACTGCTATTAGCTAATTCATATTGTGGTTTCTGTCCGCTGAGAGTTCTCTAAATATGACAGCTTGTGTTATGTCAATCTTTTATCAGTTAGCGCTAGGACATTCAGGACATAACTTTGTAAGGACTGTGTTTGTGCAAAATGTTTCTGTGAAAGAAACAGTGTGGCTAGCTTAAATGCTGACTGTTGCATCAATCGAAACTAAATAAGCGTTCTAATCACACCGGTTTGAGCGTACGCTGCAGGGACCACTGTAGAATGATCACACCTGTTTGTTGGGTATCCTAAAAGGAAC
This sequence comes from Salvelinus namaycush, assembly GCF_016432855.1. Taxonomy (NCBI): domain Eukaryota; kingdom Metazoa; phylum Chordata; class Actinopteri; order Salmoniformes; family Salmonidae; genus Salvelinus; species Salvelinus namaycush. The sequence goes on from NC_052337.1 coordinate 24,290,128, forward strand.
CGGCCAGTATCATGTGAGTATCTCTCTGTACCTCTGAAGGTTCCTTGTGTACCTTTAACGTTTTTGTACCCTAATTTTGAGAGTGTGTGGATATATATTTTTTGTAATAAAGATGTAACTAGTGGCACTCCTGAAACAATGCACTTCCACCCAAAAACGTTTAAGTTCAAATCACCAAAGCATTTATGCACACTTTACATAAAATGTCCCTGAGCACTGCTATTTGTATGTTGGTGTTGTCAGATAATCTGGCAATAATTATTATTGACTTGATTCTGGGAAAAATTTTACAAACTGCTGATACTATTCTTTCCATTATATCTGTAGCCAATCTCTGTCATTCGCACAGACCTGGTGGTGTAACAGGAAATTCAGGTCTTTAGCAACCAATAAAGTAAATTCAAATCCCAACTTCCATTACAGCAATAACACCTTCATTCAGCTGTAAAAATACATTAACTGGTTGTTGTTTACCATACTTTCACTGCAACCAGTAGCCTGTTGTGTACTGTAACAGTTACTTTTTAACAGTAGCATTTCATGGCATAAAAGGAAAACATGGTGGAAAGGGAAAGAACAGGATGGTTCTTCACAACCATCACAGCAGAAAAGAACCCTTCCTAACCCTGACAAAGAACCCCTTAAGAACCTTTTTCTGTTAAGAGCGTATGCTGGTCCAGCTAAGGGGTAGGCAACCCTGTTCCTGGAGAGCCGTGGGTATTTTTCCCCAACTAGGCACCCCACCTGACCAACTGAGCTAATTGATCAGTTCAGTAAATTGCATAAATTCAACACACCTGGTCTTCCAGGTTGGTTAAATCAAAAACATGAATTGCCTGCGGCTCTCCAGGATCAGGGTTGCCTACTCCTGAGCTAGCTGGTCAGGCTGGTCTGCAAAACCACACCCATCATTATCATATTTTCTAGCATGCTCTTTTGCGGTTAGATTTTTAGAATTGTTTGTTTCAATATCTATGTTCTTGCATGATTCATAATTAATTTATCTTAAGCTACACAAAGATAAATAACAAACATTTTCTAAACTAATCCAATCTGGTAGTTGAATTTATTGCACCCGTTACTGAAATGATTGTTCCAGTTTCAATTATTTAGATAGGGTCAGAATGTTTTATGAATGAGACTGTCAGTCATTCTGAATGCAGATTATGGGTGAATATAAATTAAAATTGCTGGATATACCCACTCAGGCTGGAGACCGACAGGAAACTAAGGCTTTCTGAAGGCATTGGAGGGTTCACCAAATTGTGCCCAAAAACGGTTCATTACTCTGATCTTCATTATCGGTTCACAATGTATATTAGTGACAGCAATAAGTATCAACGTTTGATGGTGTTACTGTATGTTTTCCCCACTGTTTTCCTCAAAACTCCATGGTGCAGCATTTAGTTTGTTGGCGTTATTAGCCTACAATCAGTTAGAATACCAGGTTTGCATAATGCTTCCCTTTTTCAAAAACTGTGACTGTATGGCATTATTTAGGATGATTAAGACAGAAACTTATACTAAATTCAATTAATTATTTGAACATCAATCCGAATAATGTGTGGTTTCTCATAAAACAATTGTCAAAATAGTGTGCCTTTACCAGGATTCAACCCCATACCCTCACTGTTCCAATGTTCCCTACTCTACCTGCTAAGCTACTGGTCATGGCGAAATTTACATTTACATTTAAGTCATTTAGCTCTTATCCAGAGCGACTTACAAATTGGTGCATTCACCTTATGATATCCAGTGGAACAACCACTTTACAATAGTGCATCTAAATCTTTTAAGGGGGGGGGGGGGTTAGAAGGATTACTTTATTCTATCCTAGTTATTCCTTAAAGAGGTGGGGTTTCAGGTGTCTCCGGAAGGTGGTGATTGACTCCGCTGACCTGGCGTCGTGAGGGAGTTTGTTCCACCATTGGGGTGCCAGAGCAGCGAACAGTTTTGACTGGGCTGAGCGGGAACTGTACTTCCTCAGAGGTAGGGAGGCGAGCAGGCCAGAGGTGGATGAACGCAGTGCCCTTGTTTGGGTGTAGGGCCTGATCAGAGCCTGAAGGTACGGAGGTGCCGTTCCCCTCACAGCTCCGTAGGCAAGCACCGTGGTCTTGTAGCGGATGCGAGCTTCAACTGGAAGCCAGTGGAGAGAGCGGAGGAGCGGGGTGACGTGAGAGAACTTGGGAAGGTTGAACACCAGACGGGCTGCGGCGTTCTGGATGAGTTGTAGGGGTTTAATGGCACAGGCAGGGAGCCCAGCCAACAGCGAGTTGCAGTAATCCAGACGGGAGATGACAAGTGCCTGGATTAGGACCTGCGCCGCTTCCTGTGTGAGGCAGGGTCGTACTCTGCGAATGTTGTAGAGCATGAACCTACAGGAACGGGCCACCGCCTTGATGTTAGTTGAGAACGACAGGGTGTTGTCCAGGATCACGCCAAGGTTCTTAGCGCTCTGGGAGGAGGACACAATGGAGTTGTCAACCGTGATGGCGAGATCATGGAACGGGCAGTCCTTCCCCGGGAGGAAGAGCAGCTACGTCTTGCCGAGGTTCAGCTTGAGGTGGTGATCCGTCATCCACACTGATATGTCTGCCAGACATGCAGAGATGCGATTCGCCACCTGGTTATCAGAAGGGGGAAAGGAGAAGATTAATTGTGTGTCGTCTGCATAGCAATGATAGGAGAGACCATGTGAGGATATGACAGAGCCAAGTGACTTGGTGTATAGCGAGAATAGGAGAGGGCCTAGAACAGAGCCCTGGGGGACACCAGTGGTGAGAGCACGTGGTGCGGAGACAGATTCTCGCCACGCCACCTGGTAGGAGCGACCTGTCAGGTAGGACGCAATCCAAGCGTGGGCCGCGCAGGAGATGCCCAACTCGGAGAGGGTGGAGAGGAGGATCTGATGGTTCACAGTATCAAAGGCAGCCGATAGGTCTAGAAGGATGAGAGCAGAGGAGAGAGAGTTAGCTTTAGCAGTGCGGAGCGCCTCCGTGACACAGAGAAGAGCAGTCTCAGTTGAATGACTAGTCTTGAAACCTGACTGATTTGGATCAAGAAGGTCATTCTGAGAGAGATAGCAGGAGAGCTGGCCAAGGACGGCACGTTCAAGAGTTTTGGAGAGAAAAGAAAGAAGGGATACTGGTCTGTAGTTGTTGACATCGGAGGGATCGAGTGTAGGTTTTTTCAGAAGGGGTGCAACTCTCGCTCTCTTGAAGACGGAAGGGACGTAGCCAGCGGTCAAGGATGAGTTGATGAGCGAGGTGAGGTAAGGGAGAAGGTCTCCGGAAATGGTCTGGAGAAGAGAGGAGGGGATAGGGTCAAGCGGGCAGGTTGTTGGGCGGCCGGCCGTCACAAGACGCGAGATTTCATCTGGAGAGAGAGGGGAGAAAGAGGTCAAAGCACAGGGTAGGGCAGTGTGAGCAGAACCAGCGGTGTCGTTTGACTTAGCAAACGAGGATCGGATGTCGTCGACCTTCTTTTCAAAATGATTGACGAAGTCATCCGCAGAGAGGGAGGAGGGGGGGGAGGGGGAGGAGGATTCAGGAGGGAGGAGAAGGTGGCAAAGAGCTTCCTAGGGTTAGAGGCAGATGCTTGGAATTTAGAGTGGTAGAAAGTGGCTTTAGCAGCAGAGACAGAAGAGGAAAATGTAGAGAGGAGGGAGTGAAAGGATGCCAGGTCCGCAGGGAGGCAAGTTCTCCATTTCCTGCCCGGAAACCTGTTCTGTGAGCTCGCAATGAGTCGTCGAGCCACGGAGCAGGAGGGGAGGACCGAGCCGGCCTGGAGGATAGGGGACATAGAGAGTCAAAGGATGCAGAAAGGGAGGAGAGGAGGGTTGAGGAGGCAGAATCAGGAGATAGGTTGGAGAAGGTTTGAGCAGAGGGAAGAGATGATAGGATGGAAGAGGAGAGAGTAGCGGGGGAGAGAGAGCGAAGGTTGGGACGGCGCGATACCATCCGAGTAGGGGCAGTGTGGGAAGTGTTGGATGAGAGCGAGAGGGAAAAGGATACAAGGTAGTGGTCGGAGACTTGGAGGGGAGTTGCAATGAGATTAGTGGAAGAACAGCATCTAGTAAAGATGAGGTCAAGCGTATTGCCTGCCTTGTGAGTAGGGGGGGGAAGGTGAGAGGGTGAGGTCAAAAGAGGAGAGGAGTGGAAAGAAGGAGGCAGAGAGGAATGAGTCAAAGGTAGACGTGGGGAGGTTAAAGTCACCCAGAACTGCGAGAGGTGAGCCATCCTCAGGAAAGGAACTTATCAAGGCGTCAAGCTCATTGATGAACTCTCCAAGGGAACCTGGAGGGCGATAAATGATAAGGATGTTAAGCTTGAAAGGGCTGGTAACTGTGACAGCATGGAATTCAAAGGAGGCGATAGACAGATGGGTCAGGGGAGAAAGAGAGAATGTCCACTTGGGAGAGATGAGGATCCCAGTGCCACCACCCCGCTGACCAGAAGCTCTCGGGGTGTGCGAGAACACGTGGGCAGACGAGGAAAGAGCAGTAGGAGTAGCAGTGTTATCTGTGGTAATCCATGTTTCCGTCAGTGCCAAGAAGTCGAGGGACTGGAGGGAAGCATAGGCTGAGATGAACTCTGCCTTGTTGGCCGCAGATCGGCAGTTCCAGAGGCTGCCGGAGACCTGGAACTCCACGTGGGTCGTGCGCGCTGGGACCACCAGGTTAGAGTGGCAGCGGCCACGCGGTGTGAAGTGTTTGTATGGTCTGTGCAGAGAGGAGAGAACAGGGATAGACAGACACATAGTTGACAGGCTACAGAAGAGGCTACGCTAATGCAGTGGGATATTGCATTTTGCATTTTGCAACACACGGTTAGAAAAAGCACATGATCAAACGAAGCTTCAGACGTCTTTAATGACGTGCATCTGATAAAGTGATACAGGCATCGACCCACTGCTTTTAAGTAAACCGATTTGCGATTTCCACACATTCTCCAGAGCTCTGGTATCAAACGTAACATCACTTATAGGAATTAGACATCACTTTGCAAGCCAGCATAATGTGACTTGATGCTGGTTTTGTGGGTGACCAGCATATGCTGGTACGCAGGTGTGTCCAAAAGACAGTGAAGGCTGGCCACCAGCAAAAATACATCGAAGGCTGGTCACCAGAGAAAACACAATGAAAGCTGGTCACCAGCAAAAACACAGTGAAAGCTGGTCACCAGCGAAAGCACAATGAAGGTTGGTCACTAGTGAAAACACAACGAAGGCTGGTTATCAGTGAAAATACAATGAATGCTGGTCACCAGCCTATGCTGGTCTAAGCTGTTTTTTTTTCAGCAGGGACACGCCTACTGTAGCAATGTCCCAGACAAAGAAAACAATCCCTCATCCCACATGACACTTGTGGGGAGAGGATTTGAATTAACCTGCCTCTGTGTAAACGAGACAATAAAGCATTGTTTCGAAGGATTTGGTGTAATGTGTACCTGTATCACCTGTGACTCAGTGGATACATTAAACAAGCTGTTTAATACTGTAAGCACTCTGGTGTTGGCTACTCCCTCTCTTCCAGAGAAATGTGCTGTGTATGCAGGGAGGTTGCCTGATGTTTGGTGCAGGAGTCGGGGAGTAATTGATTATGGTGCAGCTTCTTTTGCTACACTGGAGAGCTATCTTTGCTTTAAGAAGGTGCGTGTGTGTTTCCACACTGCCCTCTGCTGCTGGATTGGTCGCACACAGTGCAGGTTTCTCTACTCCAGTATATAATACACAGCAGTAGAGAAAGTACTTCTGAAAATGCAGAGTTAAATCTAGCTGAATGTATAACTCAATGGGTAGATTATTTCTTAAAGACTTCTGAAGGTTGAATCCTGTGCATTACTCTTAACGCATATCTGTATACAGTGTTATTGTTTTAAAATGTTGATGTCCGTTTCCTGCGTATTGCTATCACAGCATTGCAAAATCAGTTTGAAATCTGCTTGTCTGTTGGATCCTTTGTGACAAAGCTAAAAATGAATGTAACTGGGTACTACACTGTCTCTCAGTGGACAGCATACTGCTGTTTCCTCCCTGTAAGGGAAGCATCACTGACAGACTGCAACAACACTGATTCACCACTGACTATGTGAAGGAAATATTGATGATATCTTTCTGTGGCCCCTTATTTAAATGATGTCATATGAAATGCAAACTCATAAGGCACACAAGCACATTTACAAGCTAAGAAGTCACAGGGTAAGGAAAGAGTCAACCATCACGGTAGTGTGTTTGTGTGCGCATTTTCTGTTTGCATGTTTAATGTTATTTGAAGCAGGGGCATCATAGCAACATTCTGGCCTTGTATGTGTGATGATGAAATGAAAGTGGAATAAATAATAAAGAGTAAAAAATGTTGATTATATGGTTGTGTGGGTGGGACAAAAACAAACGTAAGCACAACCTCGAGTAACAAGAAAACATCAATTTGGGTATTTCTACCTTCATATCCTTTGGAGAAAAGGCTAGTTTTCCATTCTATTCTCAGCGGAAGGTTTGGCACATTCACACCCTCTCCCTTCTGACAAAGGGACTAAGATAGGTTGAAAAGGCCTAGACTATTCCCTGGTATCCAGAGACGGAGCATTACAACACGGTTCTGTTTTGGGCATCAAAGTAAATGTGGCAACCGTGGGGGTGTAGCTACCAAACAGCTTTATGCTTTAATTCACAGACTACCAGAAACAATGGGCAATGGTTACTAGAATCTGTTTGTGTGTCTCTATCTCCAAGTAATTTCACAAAGGTAATAGTAAAGATTATGTATCTGGTCCAGTTGGCTTTGATGAGCCGGGCTCTCCTTTAGATTTGAAGACCTCACACACACTGCTAGCAGCCATTTAGCCAGTAACTGCAGTTTCTGTCTCATTTCATCAAATATGTATGACGATAAGTCACCAGTCACTTACATCTGCATGATTTCCTGTCCCTAACACTGATGCCGCTCTGATATTCGGGCCACTGACTGACTGAGCTATAGTAGAGTTCCTTTCTACTGACATGCCAGTAAACTAATTTGAAAGACCCTTCTGTCCTGTTACGAATGTTACAAGAGCTACAGTATGGTTGGTTTACTGTATGGTATTTCTGAACTAATAAATGTCCCCCCACCTGTTATAAATTGTATGACATTCTCCCAGAGTGGGGCAATGTAAAAGTTTGATGAGATTCTGCTGATGTTACTGTATATGGTGTATCTGAATAAATGTGAATCCGTAAGTAATGAGTTTGTCCTTATTTCATCATATGGGTTTTACAGGATGAATAAATCAGATGTTTTCACCTGGGGGTGGGGACGACAGTGGGGATAAAGATTGGGCGGAGACCAGGTTAGAGTGTCGGTGGGAGGTATGACTCTGGTGCCAGGGCGCTGCTTCTGAACCTCTCCAAATGTGGTGAGTCATCTCTATCTGGGCACAATGCCTCCCTCCCTCCTTCCCTCCCTCTGCTCCTATGCCCATTCTGTCTACAATGCATTCGGGAAAGTATTCAGACCCCTTGACTTTTTCCACATTTTGTTATGTTACAGCATTATTCTAAAATTGATTAAAATGTTTTTTTCCCCCTCATCAATTTATACACAATAGCCCATAGTGACAAAGCAAAAACAGGTTTTTAGATATTTGGGCCCCCCAAAAATATATACATTTACATACAGTACCAGTCAAAGGTTTGGACACACCTACTCAATCAAGGGTTTTTCTTTATTTTTACTATTTTCTACATTGTAGAATTATAGTGAAGACATCAAAACTATGAAATAACACATATTTTACCAAATAGGGCTATCTTCTGTATACCACCCCTACCTTGTCACAACACAACTGATTGGCTCAAACACATTAAGAAGGAAAAAAATTCCAGAAATTAACTTTTAACAAGGCACACGTGTTAAATGAGATGCATTCCAGGTGACTACCTCATGAAGCTGGTTGAGAGAATTCCAAGAGTGTGCAAAGCTGTCATCCAGGCAAAGGGTGGCTACTTTGAAGAATCTCAAATATAAAATATATTTTGATTTGTTTGTCACCTTTTTGGTTACTACATGACTCTATGTGTGTTATTTCATAGTTTTGATGTCTTCACTATTATTCTACAAAGTAGAAAATATAAAACATAAAGAAAAACCCATGAATGAGTAGGTGTGTCCAAACTTTTGACTGGTACTGTAAGTAGTGGCGAGTGGCGCAGCGGTCTAAGGGACTGCATCTCAGTGCTAGAGACACCCTGGTTCGAATCCAGGCTGTATCACAACCGGTTGTGATTGGGAGTCTCATAGGGCGGCGCACAATTGGCCCAGCGTCGCCCGGTTTTGGCCATCATTGTAAATAAGAATTTGTTCTTAACTGACTTGCCTACTTAAATGAAGGTTACATTTAAAAAATAAAACGTATTAAGACCCTTTACTCAGTACTTTGTTGAAGCACCTTAGGCCGCGATTACAGCCTCGAGTCATCTTGGTTATGACGCTACAAGTTTGACACACCTGGACTTGGGGAGTTTCTCCCATTCTTCTCTGCAGATCCTCTCAAGCTCTGTCAGGTTGGATGGGGATCGTTGCTGCACAGCTAATTTTAGGTCTCTCCAGAGATGTTCGATCGGGTTCAAGTCCGGGCTCTGGCTGGGCCACTCAAGGACATTCAGAGACTAGTCCCGAAGCCACTCCTGCGTTGTCCTGGCTGTGTGCTTAGGGTTGTTGTCCTGTTAGAAGGTGAACCTTCACCCCAGTCTGAGGTCATGAGCGCTCTGGAGCAGGTTTTCAGCAAGGATCTCTCTGTACTTTGCTCTGTTTATCTTTGCCTCGATCCTGACTAGTCTCCCAGTCCCTGCCGCTAAAAACATACCCACAGCATGATGCTGCCACAACCATGCTTCACCGTAGGGATGGTGCCAGGTTTCCTCCAGACGTGACTCTTGGCATTCAGGGCAAAGAGTTCAATCTTGGTTTCATCAGACCAGAAAATCTTGTTTCTCATGGTCTGAGAGTCCTTTAGGTGCCTTTTGGCAAACTCCAAGAGGGCTGTCATGTGCCTTTTACTGAGGAGTGGCTTCCGTCTGGCCACTCTACCATAAAGGCCTGATTGTTGGAGTGCTGCAGAGATGGTTCTCCTTCTGGAAGGTTCTCCCATCTCCACAGAGGAACTCTGTCAGAGTGACCATCGGGTTCTTGGTCACCTCCCTGACCAAGGCCCTTCTCCCCCGATTGCTCAGTTTGGCCAAGCGGCCAGCTCTAGGAAGAGTCTTGGTGGTTTCAAACTTCTTCTATTTAAGAATGATGGAGACCACTGTGTTCTTGGGGACCTTCGATTATGCAGAATGTTTTTGGTACCCTTCCCCATATCTGTGCCTTGACAGAATCCTGTCTCAGAGCTCTACGGACAATTCCTTCGACCTCATGGCTTGGTTTTTGCCCTGACATGCACTGTCAACTGTGGGACCTCATATATGCCTTGCCAAATCATGTACAATCAATGGAATTTACCACAGGTGGACTCCAATCAAGTTGTAGAAACATCTCAAAGATGATCAATGGAAACAGGATGCACCTGAGCTCAATTTCAAGTCTCATAGCAAAGGTTAATAGTTATGGAAACATTCTAAAAGCCTGTTTTCACTTTGTCATTATGAGGTATTGTGTGTAGATTGATGAGGAAAAACATTAATTTAATCCATTTGATAAAAAGGATGTAATGTAACAAAATGTGGAAAAAGTCAAGGGGTCTGAACACTTTCCTATTGCACTGTAGGTAATTCAGGGTTTTCCTGAAAGCCCAACAAGTGCATTTCCTATACATATCCATGTGAGTAACAAGCAAACCAAGTAAAACATGCATTTTTAATGTATGATGTGAACATGATCTATAACTCAGTTAATAACCCCTGGTTTAAAATGTGCTGTGGTACCCAGACACAATCCTGCTACAGCTGCATAAGGAAGCTGGAGATGGCGCCGGAGCACATGCTGACGTTTTACGTATTCCTAACCAAATGTGTTTTTGGTTTGTTTCTTTGTGTTGTTTGTAACTTATTTTTTAACGTATTTCGTACATGTTGCTGCTACAGTCTCTTATGACCGAAAATAACTTCTGGGCATCAGAACTGCGATTACTCACCACGGACTGGCAGAATCCTTTTTTTCCTTTAACGAGTCTGACGAGCCCGACGCTAACAACATACTGCTTCCCCGGGAACAGGCCCAGATCCCCGTCATTTGCGTGAAGAGAAGGCGGAGAAAAGGGGACCAGAGGGCGGGCTGCCATCTGAGAATTCGTAGGCGATCGAATAAACCCCCACTTCCTTCCACTCTGCTAGCAAACGTGCAATCTTTGGAAAAAAATTCGATGACCTACGCAAAAGATTAAACTACCAATGGGACATTCAAAACTGTAATATCTCATGCATCACAGAGTCTTGGCAGAACGACGACATTATCAACATACAGCTGGCTGGTTATACGCTGTATCGGCAGGATAGAACAGCGGCGTCTGGTAAGACAAGAGGCAGCAGACTATGTATTTTTGTAAATAACAGCTGGTGCACAATACCTAAGGATGTCTCGAGGCTTATCTCATGATAAGCTGTAGGGTACACTATCTACCTAGAGAGTTTTCATCTGTATTTTTCGTAGCTGTCTACATACCACCACAGACTGATGCTGGCACTAAGGCCGCACTAAATGAGCTGTATTCCGTCATAAGCAAACGCTCACCCAGAGGCGGCGCTCCTAGTAGCCGGGGACTTTAATGCAGGGAAACTTGAATCCGTCTTACCAAATTTCTACCAGCATGTTAAATGTGCAACCAGAGGGAAAAAAACTCTGGACCACCTTTACTCCACACACAGAGATGCATACAAAGCTCTCCCTCGCCCTCCATTTGGCAAATCTGACCATAATTCTATCCTGATTCCTGCTTACAAACTAAAATTAAAGCAGGAAGCACCAGTGACTCGATCAATAAAAAAGTGGTCAGATGAAGCAGATGCTACGCTACAGGACTGTTTTGCCAGCACAGACTGGAATATGTTACGGGATTCCTCTGATGGCATTGAGGAGTACACCACATCAGTCATTGGCTTCATCAATAAGTGCATCGATGACGTCGTCCCCACAGTGACTGTACGTACATACCCCAACCAGAAGCCATGGATTACAGGCAACCTCCGCACTGAGCTAAAGGCTAGACCTGGTGCTTTCAAGGAGCGTGACTCTAACCTAGAAGCTTATAAGAAATCCCACTATGCCCTCCGACGAATCATCAAACAGGCAAAGCGCCAATACAGGACTAAGATCGAATCGTACTACACCGGCTCTGACGCTCGTCGGATGTGGCAGGGCTGGCAAATCATTACAGACTACAAAGCAAAGCACAGCCGAGAGCTGCCCAGTGACACATGCCTACCAGATGAGCTAAACTACATCAATGCTCGCTTCGAGACAAATAACACTGAAACATGCATAAGCGCACCAGCTGTTCCGGAAGACAGCCGATGTGAGTAAGACCTTTAAACAGGTCAACATTCACAAGGCCGCAGGGCCAGATGGATTACCAGGACATGTACTGCGAGCATGCGCTGACCAACTGGCAAGTGTCTTCACTGACATTTTCAACCTCTCCTTGTCCGAGTCTCTAATAACAACAATTTTTAAGCAGACCACAATAGTGCCTGTTCCCAAGAACACTAAGGTAACCAGCCTAAATGACTACTGACCCGTAGTACTCACGTCTGTAGCCATGAAGTGCTTTGAAAGGCTGGTCATGGCTCACATCAACACCATTATCCCAGAAACCCAAGACCTACTCCAATTTGCATACCGCCCCAACAGATCCACTGATGATGCAATCTCTATTGCACTCAACACTGCCCTTTCCCACCTGGACGAAAGGAACACCTATGTGAGAATGCTATTCATTGACTACAGCTCAGTGTTCAACACCATAGTGCCCTCATAGCTCATCAATAAGCTAAGGACTGTAAGGTTCTAATTTTGAGTAAATAACTCATGGACACTAGAGAAGCTTAACCAAGTTAAATTATTCTCAAAGGGTCGATACAGCTGTAATTCAGACAAAAAACATTTCACACAAGTACTGATATTTAACCCTTTCTCCAAGGCTGAGTCTCCTCCTCCACAACTGAACAGCCAATGCATCTCTGCACGGCAAGTGGTACCGGAGCGCCAAGTCTAGGTCCAAGAGACTTCTAAACAGCTTCTACCCCCAAGCCATGAGACTCCTGAACATCTAATCAAATGGCTACCCAGACTATTTGCATTGCCTCACCCACCCTGCATTGTTGGTTAGGGGCTCGTAAGTAAGCATTTCACTGTAAGGTCTACACCTGTTGTATTCCACGCATGTGGCTAATAAAATGTTATTTTATTTGATTCATATGAAATGAGAGGGGAGAGCTGGTGCTCTAGCCTTCTTCCTTGGCCTTGATAGAGAATGAAGCAGCTGTTTCCCTGTGCTGGGCTAAGAGCAAAACTCAAACTCACTCAGTGGCACACACACACACACACACACACACACACACACACACACACACACACACACACACACACACACACACACACACACACACAGACAGACACAAGCACAGAGACACACACACAGACAGACACACACACAGACAGACACAAACACAGAGACACACACACACACACAAACCTGACACTCACAAGCACTTTAATTTTCTTAACGCAACTCATGAAATGGTCATTATTTACTTTGAGCTGAAAAGCAGCAATATATTTTGCTAACAAAAAAGTCAACACGGAATAACGTAATACTCATTCATACAAATGTTGACACATTTGCACCATTTGATTTTCTTTCCTGGTTAGCAATGTTTTTAACTTTTAATCAACATTCGTGCAATAACCTGTTGGTAAAACCTCCCTATCCTCTCCTATTTAGTTTCACTTTCCCTTTATCCATTATTTCAATTTCAACCAGACAGACAGACACTCCCTCTCTTCTGCCCGTCCTCTAAGCCTTCTCAAAATAACATACAGTATATTATGTTCCTGCACCTCTCGCTTGTTTCTTTCTTTCGCTCTACCTCGTTTCTATTTTTCATCGCTCCTAATGTGCAGCCAACGCCCAGTTTCTGCAGTGCTGCGCAATCTCTCTCCTTCCAAAAACTCTCTGCACCCCTCCCTTTCCCAAACTCTCTAACACCCCTCCTTTCCCCTCTGTCTGTCTGCAATGATGGGGAGGATGGAAGAGAGGAGACAAGAGTTTCACTGTGTCCTTCAGTGGCTCAATGCTGCAGTGCACTTAAGTTATACAAAAAAATACACAGAGTAAGTCTACCTTGCAGATTTTGGGTTATTCAAAACCTTTGTTAGTCACTTGCCTATACCCTCGTTCAGTAACTCACAATTACTTATCTAAAGACTAACAACTCACAAACTCACTCACTCATCTGAACATTCGCTAACTGATCTAACCACTTGCTCTCTCACTAATCCCCTCCTTCACCTATGGATTTAACAACCCCAGCCCTCCCCAGCCATCATTCTTAGCTCTTTAATGTGATGTCATATACAACTAGTCTGGAAAGGGGAGAATAATAAGCCTGGGAAGAGGCCATGCTTAAATTGCCTCAGCGAGGAGGATGGAGCCATCAAGAGAGGAGGAACAGATTTGGAGTTATTACAGGAGCAATGATAAAAAGGTATCCACTCAATCCTTCAAAGCCAGCAGACTTCAGAGGCCTTGGTCCGTGACTGAGAGCTCTGTAGAGTAGATCTATCCCAGGATGCACGTCTGTGTGTCCGCACATCTAAATAATGGCAGAGAGCAGCAGGGGAGCCTCTTCAGAACAAGGGAAATAGGAGATTTACAGAGGTATACCATTATGTTTGAATCTAATGTCATACTTATCTGGGATTACAGATCATATTTTTGGGCACATATGCACCAGAGAAGTCAGCAAGGGGTTAGGTTTGATATCCCATCATGCTCTATTTGTTATATCCTTAAGTGTCAATCAGGTCCAATTGATAAAAGATACCTCAGATAGATTCCGGCTTAATCTATGGAACAATGTAGTCCCCATTTGCAGAATCACTGCAAAGCAAACACATTTACAGTAATGTACCTCTTGTAAAAAGGCAACTCAATGCATATTGATCTGCAGGCAACGACGTGTGCCTTGTACTCAAGTGCTCTGGAGCTGTTCTGGGGAGGCAGGGTAATCTAACCCTCAGAGGTCAGCACATTTCCTGGCAGGACCAGGGAGAAGTCACTCGATAACAGGCACTGCCACTCTGCAACGCGGGCCTATACTTTGTCCAAGAAAATCTTATTTCACCCTGCAAGCCCCTGACACCTTGGATGGATGGTTTTCTCATAAACTGTGGGGGTGATGACGGGGTAACAGACTCATACATATGTATAACAGGCTCCACTAAAAATGCTTTAACAATGAAAAAGGAAACAGGGTTACAAGTGATGCAGAATCCCAGCGCATGGCGATAGTCCTCTCATCAGCATTTCAAACAGAAAGAGAGAAAGCTTGCATTATTCTTCTCCTTGACAGGAAGCAGCACTGCAGTATTGAGATCTTGGCTTCGACAGGGGTGACTCTGAGATACATTCTGAGCGTCTGCCAAGGGATTTTTGCCCCCAAGCACTTTGACACTCACAGAGTGGCTACACCACGGCCAGACTGTAATGATTAATGGCTCCTAATGGACAAGTGGTCAAGAGCAGCACCAGTTAAAGGAACACTGAGATTATGTCTTTGAGTTAGTGGAAAGGGGATACCTAATTGTTGTTGGGGGTTTACCGCCTTGCTCAAGGAAAAAACAGCAGATTTTTCCACCTTGTCGGCTCGGGGATTCGAACCAGCGACCTTTCGGTTACTGGCCCAACGCTCTGCTGCCTCAGTTAAAACACTAATTTCCCAGATGACAATGCAAATGAACCTAACATCAATTCAGTAATTTATGGATTTCCATCAATTGCGCAGATAAACTGAACCAAGCTAAAACAATATGTTGGAAAGCAATGGATAATTGGCAGCAAGAACCCATAGAGCTGAACTAATGGCCAAAACATTTGTGTAGGTTCATTCCTATGCTGGTGGATTCTCCCATCGCTTGGCACATTCATTTTCAAATTTGGCAATATTTTGTAAGCCTATATGTTGTATTTGTATGTTTGTATGTTTTGTTGGATGTTGTATATGGCGGCATTTGTTACAGCAAATGTTATTTAATTGTTTTGTAATAGGTGATGTGTCCTACCTCTGATAGACTGTTTGTAGCATACTCTTCATGATTTTAGTGCCACCTAGAGCTATAGTGTTGAATCACCTGAAAAATAAACACTAATGTTGGACTATTCAGGGATGGGCAAAAATGACAAAATACAACACAAAATACAATTACAAAATACCATAAAGATCAATGTATGAAAATAAACAACAAAAAATACAGAAATACACGGTGTGATATACCACGGCTGTCAGCCAATAAGCATTCAGGGCTCAAACCACCTGGTTTATAATGTTGTTTATCTACATTAGTTGAAGTAAGTCACTCTGGGTAAGAGTGTCTGCTAAATGACCAAAATGTTACTGTATATGTGAAAATTAACATACCAAAATGAACTACAAAACATACTGGGTATTATTATTGGCCTTGCTTCGGGGCAGAGCTCATTAGAATAATACTCAGATTGCGTTGCAATTGTTCATTTCTGCATATAGATCAGGGGAGGCTGGTGGGAAGAGCTATAGGAGACATGCTCATTGTAATGGCTGGAATGGAATAAATGGAATAGAGTCAAACATGTGGTTTCCATATGTTTGATGTGTTTGATACGTTTAATGTATTTAATTCCAGCCATTACAATGAGCCCGTCCTTCTATAGCTCCCCCACCAGCCTCCTCTGATATACATGTATATTTCGTTAATTTCGCAGACAGTCTTATCACACCATAGTGCCATCAGACTTCTGATACCAATGCAGGGTGAAAGGGGTCACAAAATGGTGAAAATGTAAAAAATACAAATTACAGCTCTTGAAAGTATCTTGTTACAAAATACATTGGAGTTCAGCCCAGTGTAATATAAATGACAAAATACTCAGAAGTAATTGAAATACCTATTTCAAATACATGTAACAGACATACTGCCCATCTCTGACTATGTGACCAGTACTCCTCATAACAGTATCCAATGATTAAATAAAATCCATTAAAAAAAATTGTGCAGACATTTTGCTCACCTTTTCTCATGGTGGCAGTAGCATAAATCGAACACATAGCAAGTTACAGTATACATGGGAAATATCACTTTTTAGTTCATTTTTACTTTCTCTATAGCTCAATCTTCGACGGTGTACAGTAATTAGAAAAAAGTAGCTACCTTGACCATCGACTGAAGATTGATGCTTAGAATTTTGTACAGGCGTTAACGAGGCAACTATGTTGGGTCCTCACAGCGTCAACGTTTACGTGAGTAAAGCACAGCGAGGAAGTAAAAGTGTGAGTATGCACACAATAAACATATTTCCCTTCCACATTAGTCCTGAACTTTTATATGTGTTTGTCTGCAAGTGAATGCGAACTCATCTAGCACGTTTTCAGTTTGCTAGCTTGTCAGGAAGCTAAGCAAACGGTTCCATAAATAGGCTTTTAGCTTGGGATTGCTAGACTTTTAGCTAGCGGCAAACTTAGCTAAGTCAACTTCACCTGAAAGGAATAGGACTTATCATGTTGCAATAAAGGGCTCTGGTCTAGTCTTATGTTACTGACATCTAAACGGCTCTGGTCTAACTAACCTAATGTGACTGAAATCTGTTTTGCTGTGCAGGTGAAGATGGGCCGCTCCTCCAAAGACAAACGGGATATCTACTACCGTCTTGCCAAGGAGGAGGGCTGGAGGGCCAGGAGCGCCTTCAAACTACTGCAGCTGGATGAGGAGTTTGGCCTGTTCAAAGGCAAGAAGGCCCCTTGGGTTAACTTTTCTGGCCATGGGTGTTTTACCCTAGGTCAACATCAGACATCAATGGCATATGTTTTTGGGTATAGTCGTTGTAAAATATAACATTATGCCAAAGGAAAAGGGAGATGAGTTTGATCATCCATTTCTGATGTTACTTGTATATGACATTGACATCCATTTCTCCCTCCCAGGTGTAAAAAGGGCAGTCGACCTCTGTGCTGCCCCAGGCAGCTGGAGCCAGGTCCTGAGCCGTAAACTCAGGTTGGTTTCAATCTCTTTCCTTTCCTTGGTTCCCGAGTGGCACAGTGGTCTAAGGCACTGCATCTCAGTGAAAGAGGTGTCACTACAGTCCCTGGTTCAAATCCAGGCTGTATCACATCTGTCTGTGATTGGGAGTCGCATAGGGCGGCGCGCAATTGGCCCAGTGTCGTCCGGGTTTGGCCGGGGTAGGCCGTCATTGTAAATAAGAATTTGTTCTTAGCTGACTTGCATTCTTCTTAGCTGACTTACATTCTACTTGAAGCGTAGTTGGCATCTATTAGTATGGGGTGTTAAGGAATAGTGTGCATAACACTAATATTGTAAATCTATCTGACGGTTTGACAGAGGAAAGGAGGAGAAGAGTGAGGAGGTAAAAATAGTGGCAGTGGACCTGCAGGCCATGGCTCCTCTCCCTGGGGTGACACAGATCCAGGGGGACATCACCAAGGTAACTGGGACATGTCTGTCCTGTTCCACATGGACTTATAGAGAAACTATTATACCAACACTCTATTCTGGAACACTGAATTCGTTGCAGTATTGGCCTGATTCCTTTCAGAGAAGGAAGTGCAAGTCATCAAGGGCAGAGGAAACGGGATAATAAGTGTTTGGTTTGGAATGCAGACATTGTATGACAGATTTGGATCAGATTCTCAAACTGTATATCAACAAAGCTGGCGGGTCAAATATATCTATTTCTTTTAGATCTCCACTGCCCTGGAGATAATCAGGCATTTTGAAGGACAGCCTGCAGACCTGGTAGTGTGTGATGGAGCCCCAGACGGTGAGTGTGAGAGTCTTCTCTTCCCTCTGGTTTCAGTTTTGTTTGTGTCCTCTTGCATTTAGTTGCATACTCTTCTCTTAGTTGCCACTGTGGGGTTTGTTGTGTTTTCTTCATTGCACTTTATGCATATGGCTCTTCCTTATTGGTCATTTTCTGGCTTGTCTACATAGTGACAGGACTCCATGATGTGGATGAGTACATCCAAGCTCAGCTCCTATTGGCTGTGAGTATCACACTGCAACACTGTGTAATATTGAGTTGAATCACAAATGGCTGATCAGTTATCTTTGTTTATCCTTTGTAATCAATTTCTAAATATCCCGTCTCAGGCCCTAAACATTACAACACACGTCCTGAAACCTGGAGGAACGTTTGTTGCAAAGGTAGGCTGTATGTTGGATGAGGACTTGTTTGGATCTGTATTTATTAGGGACCCCCATTAGTTACTGCCAAGGCAGCATTTACTCTTCCTGGGGTCCAAACACATTAAGGCACTTACATCAGACATAAAACAAAAGATAAAACAGTACATCATATAACATTATTACACCACTACATATTAGAGGTCAACCGATTAATCACCATGGTCGATTAATTAGGGCCGATTTCAAGTTTTCATAACAATCGGTAATCAGCCATTTTGGATGCCGATTGCATTCCACGAGGAGACTGCGTGGCAGGCTTGACCACCTGTTACGCGAGTGCAGCAAGGAGCCAAGGTAAGTTGCTAACTAGCATTAAACTTATCTTATAAAAAACAATCAATCGTCACATAATCACTAGTTAACTACACATGGTTGATTATATTACTAGGTTAACTAGCTCGTCCTGCGTTGCATATAATCAATGTGGTGCCTGTTAATTTATCATCGAATCACAGCCTACTTTGCCAAACGGGTGATGATTTAACAAAAGTTCATTCGAGATAAAAGCACAATTGTTGCACGAATATACCTAACCATAAACATCAATCCCTTTCTTAAAATCAATACACAGAAGTATATTTTTTTAAACCTGCATATTTAGTTAAAATAAATTCATGTTAGCAGGCAATATTAACTAGTGAAATTGTGTCACTTCTCTTGCGTTCATTGTACGCAGAGTCAGGGTATATGCAACAGTTTGGGCCGCCTGGCTCATGGCAAACTAATTTGCCAGAATTTTACATAATTATGACATAACATTGAAGGTTGTGTGATGTAACAGCAATATTTAGACTTAGGGTTGCCACTTGTTCGATAAAATACGGAACGGTTCCGTATTACACTGAAAGAATAAACGTTTTGTTTTCGAAATGATAGTTTCTGTATTTGACCATATTAATGACCAAAGGCTCGTATTTCTGTGTTTTTTATATTATAATTAAGTCTCTGATTTGATATTTGATAGAGCAGTCTGACTGAGCGGTGGTAGGCAGCAGCAGGCTCGTAAGCATTCATTCAAACTTTACTGCGTTTGCCAGCAGCTCTTAGCAATGCTTGAATCACAGCGCTGTTTATGACTTCAAGCCTATTAACTCCCGAGATTAGGCTGGCAATTCTAAAGTGCCTATTAGAACATCCAATAGTCAAAGGTATATGAAATACAAATGGTATAGAGATAAATAGTCGACGCGCCATAATTCCTATAATAACTACAACCTAAAACTTCTTAACTGGGAATATTGAACCACCAGTTTTCATGTGTTCTGGACAAGGAACTTAAACGTTAGCTTTTTTACATGGCACATATTGCACTTTTACTTTCTTCTCCAACACTGTTTTTGCATTATTTAAACCAAATTGAGCATGTTTCATTATTTATTTGAGACTAAATAGATTTTATTTGTTTTATATTAAGTTAAAATAAGTGTTCATTGTTCATTCAGCATTGTTGCAATTGTCATTATTACAAATATATATTAATATATATATATATATATATATATATATATATAAATCGGACGATTTAATCGGTATCGGCTTTTTTGGTCCTCCAATAATCAGTATCGGCGTTGAAAAATCATAATCGGTCAACCTCTACTACATATCTACAATACAAAATGAATAATACCAACACTATTACAATGTACATGTGTGTTAATGTAACAAGTTCTGCACTTTTTGTTTTTTATTGTGGAGGGAAAGAAGCTAAGAAGCCTATGTCATGTGGAAGTTATCTTATGCTGTGGTTACTGTGTAGATATTCCGGGGGAAGGACGTGACCCTCCTGTACTCCCAGCTTAAGATATTCTTCAGTAGTGTGACCTGTGCCAAGCCCCGGAGCAGCAGGAACTCGAGCATAGGTGAGCTGGAGACCACAGCTGACACTGGTCACACACTGGATCATAGATGGTTTCCATTCAAATGTCTGGTTTTGACAGAAGGGTTGAAGGATTAAGTAGGCGATGGGCTGCTTGAGACTAATATTTGTTTGTTTCTTTCTCTCACTTCTACAGAGGCATTTGTGATGTGTCAGAATTACTCTCCTCCAGTAGGATATGTGCCCAACATGTCCAATCCTCTACTGGATCACTCATATGGTAACAACACAGTAATGTTTCCCATGTTCCTCATGTTTCAACTCCATATAATACTGTCATGTTAAACACTGGTACTCAAGTTGGTTTCTGGCTGTTTCAGATGTCGATTTTAACCAGCTGGAGGGACCAAACAGAATCATAGTTCCTTTCTTGGCCTGTGGAGACCTGAGTGCCTTTGACTCGGACCGGACCTACCCTCTCCAGGTATTGATATTCAGATACATGTCTCTGCTGATACATGTATTGTAGACCAATGCTTTTCTTTACTAGTCTCAAAGCTGTTACTCCATAGATAAGATACTTCATATTAGGTCTGATCCCAATTAGTCGATGGATCAATTGTTTGGTTGTTAGGCTGTTGGTCGACAGAGATTGTTTTAGTCGAGCAGTAACAAATATATACACACACACACTACCATTCAAATGGTTGGGGTCACCTAGAAATGTCCTTGTTTTTGAAAGAATATATTTTTTTTGGTCCTTTAAAATAACATCAAATTTATGTTATTTGTTATTTTAACCCGCAAAACAGCAGTCTCAACGTCAACAGTGAAGAGGCAACTCTGTGATGCTGGCCTTCTAGGCAGAGTTGCAAAGAAAAAGCCATATCTCAGACTGGCCAGTAATAAGAAAAGATTAGGATGCTCAAAAGAACACAGACACTGGACAGAGGAACTCTGCCTAGAAGGCCATTATCCCGGAGTCGCCTCTTCTCTGTTCCCTCTAATGTACTTGTCCTCTTGCTCAGTTGTGCACCGGGGCCTCCCACTCATTCTATTCTGGTTAGAGCCAGTTTGCTCTGTTCTGTGAAGGGAGTAGTACACAGCGTTGTACGAGATCTTCAGTTTCTTGGCAATTTCTCACATGGAATAGCCTAATTTCTCAGAACAAGAATAGACTGACGAGTTTCAGAAGAAAGTTATTTGTTTCTGGCCATTTTGAGCATGTAATCGAACCCACAAATGCTGATGCTCCAGATACTCAAATAGTCTAAAGAAGGCCAGTTTTATTGCTTCTTTAATCATAACAGTTTTCAGCTGTGCTAACATAATTGCAAAATAGTTTTCTATTGGTCAATTAGCCTTTTAAAATGATAAACTTGGATTAGCTAACACAACGTGCCATTGGAACACAAACGTGCCATTGGAACACAAACGTGCCATTGGAACACAAACGTGCCATTGGAACACATGAGTTGCTGATAATGGGCCTCTGTTCGCCTATGTAGATATTGCATTAAAATCAGCAGTTTCCAGCTACAATAGTCATTTACAAGTTTAACAATGTCTACAGTGTATTTCTGATCAATTTGATGTTATTTTAATGGACAGAAAATTTGCCTTTCTTTCAAAAACAAGGACATTTCTAAGTGACCCCAAAATTTTGAACGGTAGTGTACATACATACATACATAAAGTACCAGTCAAAAGTTTGGACACACCTACTCATTCCAGGGTTTTTCTTTATTTGTACTGTTCTATATTGTAGAATAATAGTGAAGACATCAAAACTATGAAATAACACGTTGCATCACGTAGTAACCAAAAATGTGTTAAACAAATAAAAATCTATTTGAGATTCTTCAAAGTAGCCACCCTTTGCCTTGATGACAGCTTTGCACACTCTTGTGTATACAGTGCATTCAGAAAGTATTCAGACCCCTTTACTTTTCTCACATTTTGTTACGTTACAGCTTTATTCTAAAATGTATTCAATATTTTTCCTCATCAAACTACAAACAATACCCCAAGATGACCAAGCGAAAACACCCGTTTTTAGAAATGTTTGCAAATGTATTCAAAATAAATGACAGAAATACCTTATTTACGTAAGTATTCAGACCCTTCAAGTCCTATGGGACTTGAAATTGAGTTCAGGTACATCCTGTTTCCATTGATCATCCTTGATGTTTCTACAATTTGATTAGTCTATGCCTCTCTGACATTGCTCGTCCAAATGATGTATATATTCTTAATTCCATTCCTTTACTTTAGATTGTGTGTATTGTTAGATATTACTACACTGTTGGAACTAGAAACACAAGCATTTCACTACACCCACAATAACTTCTGCTAAACACGTGTATGTGACGAATAACATTTGATTTGTGGCTACTGGTATACGACTCCTTGCGTTCCTCAAGTTATAACACGTTAGTTGCTTACTGGACCCTGGCAATCTGTGTGAAATGTTAACTAGCTAACGAACTAACCACTATCTGTTAACTGTTTTCCCTCTACAGTATGTGGTTAATTGTCCGAATGAGAGATTTAGGTGAAAATGAGGAGTTGCTAGTTTAGTGGATTAGTGCATTCAGGGATCAAGTGTAGTTGGAGCTGGGCCTGGCTTAAGCTGGATGCCACTATAGATTTGAAAGGAACACCACACACTTTCCCTATTTCTCACTTTTTCAATACGGTGGATAAAAAGGGGTATGCCAGGTGTATACTGTGCCTGAAAGAGATCAATTATGCCTACAAAGGGTATCATGCTCTGCTGGCACATTGTAGAACAGATGTCCACAGGCAGAAAGTGTACAATGTAATAATGTGCAGTGTAGGCCAAATATATTGTTTTTGTTGTGTTGAACTTGACAGTAACATTAGTCTATTGTTTTTTTCTCAAGACTTGAGTGTCATTTGCAGTAAAGTCTAGGCAACAAATAACATTGGATTGCTTTTTTCATTTTTTTTTTTTTTTTACCTGTGAGTTAGGTTCATATTAACCACTTATTTTACACACAGAAACTGATCATGTAGATCATATTCTTTGTTGTTTTAATTAGTTAAAACCTGCATTTCCCCCTAGCAGGGATTTTTTTTAGCATGTTTCAGTGCAAAAAAAAGTGTCACCTTTTTGGGCCCTCACCAGTTTGCATCCCTGCCAAATACAGGTGTGCCAAGCTTGTAGTGTCATACCAAAGAAGATTCAAGGCTGTAATCACTGCCAAAGGTCCTTCAACATAGTACTGAGTAAAGGGTCTGAATACTTATGTAAATGTAATATTTAAGTACATTTTTTTTGCTAATTTATATTTAAAAAATAAACTGTTTTTGCTTTGTCATTATGGGGTGTTGTATGTAGATTGAGGGGGGAAACGATGTAATACATTTTAGAATAAGGCTTTAACTTAACAAAATGTGGAAAAACTTGAAGGGTCTGAATACTTTCCGAAGGCACTGTATTTGCGCCCATCTCAGTGAACTAATCCATTGCGGGGGCCTAAACTAAAAGCCAATTTATGTTTGATTCGAAAATGTGGTCACAGGATCCATATGGAGGGTGTGATGCAATTGTGGAGGTATACAGAGGTCAAATCGAGCTCTGTACCGCATCGCCATACGCCTCCCAAATTTTTTAACATGTCCACATTGACATGGTTGACAGTAGGTGGCGGCGGTACATCCTGTATAAGCACAAACTCACTTCCGTGACAACAGCTCTGCACTGCTCCGTGAAGCGCAATAAGTATTCTTAGGTTCTGAAAAAGCAGAGTCAAAAACTCACGGACAACTAGTAAAAGCTCAAGCCAAGTTTATTCACCCACTGGGTCAAACAGCTGTAAAGACATGTTTACACAAGCACATATATTTATACCCTCCTACTAGGAGGAGTCAACTCCTTGTACATCTAGATAGCCAATACATCTCTGTTGCTATTCAGGAACTTAATTGGTTGCTCTCACTGGTGTAGTAATGGCCCCACCTCCTGCTAGAACCTCCGTAACAGGACTGTTCCTTCTCACTTCATCTGACCTCGGACCGAATTCCTCACTTCTCCTTAATCCATGGCTGTCCTACCTTATCAGTGACTGAAACCAGACTGTTGCCCTTTGCCTTCCTCTATAGGATCCATGAGATTTAACAGTAACATGTTTGACAGAATGTAAACTTCCTGCCTCGCCCCTTGTCATACTAAGTAACTTTCCATACACCTAGTTCTTATCCACCCTCCATTGACCCCAACATATACATTCATTATACATGTGAAGTAATCAAGACATTCTAGTATGGTGAAATCAAATTCTATTGGTCACATACATGTGTTTAGTAGATGTTATTGCGGGTGTAGCAAAATGCTTGTCTGTCTTGCTCCAATGCAGTTATAAGTATATTTCAAGCTAGAACCCAACAGTATGAATGCCCTGCCTTCTGCTGAGGCCATATCACCGTAAATGCTTCATGGCCAATGCAGACGTCGGATTGACCATACGCCCAGATGCACAATGCACTTCTCTCTCCAGACTGCGCTCTCTCCCGCCAATTTGTGCACCTTCATTGTTTCACAACTTCCTTGTGTGAATTGTTTGCATTTGATTGTTAGTGTATATCAACTCCCCATTACATATATCACCAGTAGTACATTTACTGTTCATTCCTATAATTTCTAATCTACAATGTTTGTTACTTTGGTTACGTTAATTTCTTTTAATGAAGGACGAGCACGCATAGGCCTATAGCCTACCTGTGTCCATTTGGGGTTCTCAAAGTAATGTTTTATTCACCTCAAACAGCAGGCAAACAAAGTCTGTTTTTACATCCATTGAGAATTACAATAGTTCCTCAATGTATTTGAAAAAATCTCTCTCGCTCTCTCCCTTTTGATAACCACTCAGCGTGGAATTGAAAAATGTCATGCTCTGATCCAGTGGAAACGTCATAAAATAGGCTTATCATTGTTGGACTTGGACTGAAATAGATGCCGGTACTCATTTTGGGTGCTGGTACAGTTTATATTTAGGTGCAAGAGCTCCACAATACTTTTGAGCTAATGTCCTTTAAGAGGAACAGGAGCTCAAGCAGTATACAATTTGAGGTGCTGTACTCAGCTCTGGTGAGTTCCTACCCAAGTCAAGCACTGCTTCTAATCCCTTGTGCAAATCGCCTATAGCTGTGTCTGTCCAGAGCTCACTGACGCGGGAAACTGAGGGCCCAGAATATTTTCGGGCCGGACCCAAGTTAATAGTTGGTACAATGTTTCAAGTTCGTTGCAGACAGGCCATGTGTAGCCAATGTGATTTATAGGATTATTTTTTTTTTCTGGATATTTTCTAGCTGCAAGCTGCTATGTTTTTATTTGTTGGCTTTATGTAGGCTATTTTTAGATAGTTTGCAATAGAAGTAACTTTTTAGGGTATTTTACGAAAATCTGCATATGAAAACCATAACTCGCATGCAGATCGGTAGAAATTGTAAGATAAATTAGCATTCCACATGAGAAAGGTTGCAGACTCCCCGTGTAGCCTATTACCGTGAACTTCAGGAGAGTAATGGTAGAATCTGCGAAAGCCAGCAGGAGTGGGAGGAGAATAGTTGGGTCAGGTTAAGGTTTTTATCTTCTGGTTATCTAGATCTCTGGTGCCCTCTTGAGGCATCAAACTAATCTTAAAGCATCAGACAAGCTCAATGTATCTAGTTGATTTTATTACAACACATAGGGTGTGTCTTTATATGGAATAATACAGGTTTAAAAATGTTTAGCAAACGATTGGTCGAAAGGACAGGCGACTTTCAGTCAACCAACATTTGTTTTTGTCAGAGACAGCCTTACTTCATATGAAACTTTTGTGCTGTGCACATTAAACTTAATATTATTTTTCTTCATAGTTGGATGCCAGCAAGGAATACAAGTACACGCCCCCCACCCAGCCCCCCATTCACCCACCCTACCAGCAGGCCTGTCAACTACGCAAGAACAACCTATTGGCCAAGGAGGACTCCCCCTCTCTTCCATTGGATGAAGCCCTTTCAAATATGGACATTTCAACCAGTCAGGAAGAGTCATAGTGTGTTCAGTTTATTAAACGTTTTGCTACGTTGTGTGGCGGTTTGTACTGAAAGACACGTTTACCCACAACGGAGCGCACAGTGCTTCAACGGTCTTTGTGGTATGTTTGCTCCCATTTGGTGGGAGGGTTGTGGCCTGATTTTAATATGGTTATGACCATTTGTAATCTCAAAACTTGTGCAGCACACAATCACCCTCTGGGCCACCATAATCACAACATTCTTCATCTGGTCGTTCAGAACAGCACCATGTCCATGGAACACTGAGTCCTGCTGAATGTGGCAATAGTTGTCTTCCCTAACAGAGAGAACTGGCATTTCATAGAGCAGAAACAGAGAAAGAAAGAAAGAAAGAGGATATTTGGTTCAGAAAAGCCTTGAATGCATAAAGACTGTGTATAGATAATTTTTGCCACATGTTTTACCAATCAATTTCAATTGTCATGTTGTACCGTTAATGTGTTTTTATTTTGTATTTTCTGTTTTTACTTCTAAAATAAATAACATTTACTCCAGCACTCCCATGTGTTTCTGTTCTGTGATCTGCTTTCCAATGGCCAGTCACATATCCTGGTTCAAAAAGCACTTTCTGCTCCCTAGTCTTTGGCTAGACATTGAGATATGAATGAAGAAATAGGGACAACACATGAGTTCATGGTATTGCAGAGTAACAAAGTAAATCTCAAGAATCTGTGATTGGTAGTCCTACTGTACCAGTAATGTTTCCTCTAAACTGCACCCCTCCAGAACTTCCTCTCAGTCAGGAAGAGTCTCTGCAGCGCTGAGACGCAAGAGATTGAACTTCACTGAGTTCGCCCCATTAGTTTGCAATGTAGGCCTGCATTGAACACATCTATGCGACTGTAGTCTATATCATAGAAATCACAAGCTATTTCCATGTGAAAATGATATGGGAATTGCTCATTTGGTTTTGTTGGTAGGCCTACATTATGCTCAAATAGCCACAATAGCCTATTGGCTACTGTCTAAAACTGTAAGGGTACAGCCTCAGTGTTCACTGTAAACGCGCTGGAAGTTGCAAAAAATTCTCACTATGTTCACGTTTCTGCTCACAAAACAAACGTCTGCTCAGTGCCCGAAAAAATTCAAGGGAACATTGCCTAACAGTGGACCTGGTAGATGGGGCAAAACACATGGTTTGGAGAGACAAACAAGTAAGAGGATGGTAAATCAGATATTCTGTAACCATTTAGTTGGCAATTACTTTTCTTTCTGCGTTTGCACTACATTAACTTTATTTAGCAGACACTTATCGAGAGTGGCATAGAGTAGTGAGTGCATACATTTTCATATTTTCTTTGTCCATACTGGTCCCCGTGGGAATTCAAATCCTCACCCCTGGTGTTGCAAGCGCCATGCTCTACCAACTGAGCCACACAGGACACTTGTAGCTGAGCATCAACCAGCTTGTATTTCCTGTTGCTATTCAGGTGAGCACATAAGGGACCACACTAGGGTTACTGATCATTCACACACATGTCTAATTCCAGAGACGAGAACACAAGTCAAGACCAACCACAACCGAAGGGCTTTGAATATATATAGAGGTGGAAGGTTAAAGTATGGAACTGCGGTCATAAGCTAGGGCTAGATGAGCCACAAGTGTCATAAGGCAGACTGATGGGTCCCCCTACACATTAACCTTACACATCAGTCTGTCAAAATAATTGCATTAGAACCATACATGATAATGATAACATACAGTGCCTTGCAAAAGTATTCACCCCCTTGGCATTTTTCCTATTTTGTTGCATTACAACCTGTAATTTAAATGGATTTTTATTTGGATTTCATGTAATGGACATACACAAAATAGTCCAAATTGGTGAAGTGAAATGAAAAAAATTACTTGTTTAAAAACATTCTAAGAAATTAAAAACTGAAAAATGGTGCATGCATATGTATTCACCCCCTTTGCTATGAAGCCCCTAAATAAGATCTGGTGCTACCAATTACCTTCAGAAGTCACATAATTAATTACATAAAGTCCACCTGTGTGCAATCTAAGTGTCACATGATCTGTCACATGATCTCAGTATATGTACACCTGTTCTGAATGGCCCAAGAGTCTGCAACACCATTAAGCAAGGGGAACCAGCAAGCAAGCAGCACCATGAACACCAAGGAGCTCTCCAAACAGGTCAGGGACAAAGTTGTGGAGAAGTACAGATCAGGGTTGGGTTATAAAAAATATCTGAAACATCCCACAGAGCACCATTAAATCCATTATTAAAAAATGGAAAGAATATGGCACCATAAGAAACCTGCCAAGAGAGGGCCGCCCACCAAAACTCATGGACCAGGCAAGGAGGGCATTAATCAGAGAGGCAACAAAGAGACCAAAGATAACCCTAAAGGAGCTGCAAAACTCAACAGCAGAGATTGGAGTATCTGTCCATAGGACTACTTTAAGCCATACACTCCACAGAGCTGGGCTTTATGGAAGAGTGGCCAGAAAAAAGCTATTGCTTAAAGAAAAAAATAAGCAAACACATTTGGTGTTCACCAAAAGGCATGTGGGAGAATCCCCAAACTTATGGAAGAAGGTACTCTGGTCAGATGAGACTAAAAGTGAGCATTTTGGCCATCAAGGAAAATGCTATGTCTGGCACAAACCCAACACCTCTCATCACACCGAGAATATCATCCTGCCACCACCATGCTGTGGGGATGTTTTTTAATCGGCAGGGACTGGGAAACTGGTCAGAATTGAAGGAATGATGGATGGCACTAAATACAGGGAAATTCTTGAGGGAAACCTGTTTCAGTCTTCCAGAGATTTGAGACTGGGACGGAGGTTCACTTTCCAGCAGAACAATGACCCTAAGCATACGGCTAAAGGAACACTCGAGTGGTTTAAGGGGAAACATTTAAAAGTCTTGGAATGGCCTAGTCAAAGCCCAGACCTCAATCCAATTGAGAATCTGTGGTATGACTTAAAGATTGCTGTACACCAGCAGGAACCCATCCAACTTGAAGGAGCTGGAGCAGTTTTGCCCTGGAAAATAGGCAAAAATACCAGTGGCTAGATGTGCCACGCTTATAGAGACATATCCTAAGAGACTTGCAGGTGTAGTTGCTGCAAAAGGTGGCTCTACAAAGTATTGACGTTGTGGGGGTGAATAGTTATGCACGCTCAAGTTCGTTTCTTTTGGTCTTATTTCTTGTTTGTTTTGCAATAAAACATATTTTGCATCTTCAAAGTGGTAGGCATGGTGTGTAAATCAAATGATACAAACCCCCCAAAAATCTATTTTAATTTCAGGTTGTAAGGCAACAAAATAGGAAAAATGCCAAGGGGGGTTAATACTGTACATGTGTATTGTTTGGTCATGGAAGTGTGCTACTACATTTGTTCAAGAAAGTAAGACTGAAAGCAGACCGATTACCTGAACAGTAGGTTTTCGTGTAGTTTAAAATGTTTGCCAAACATGCCAAACAACGTATACCTTAAAGACCTACCCCAGTCTCATTTTCACCCCATTTACTTCACAAAAAGCACATCTCAATAGGTGGTCCAGGTATGACATGACATGGCACACGTGGGGGGTGGACCTTAACTCTTTTGTCCTCTATTGCTCTATTGTTTTTCAACAGGAACTGTTAAAAAATTGCTGGAGTGTGTCTTTAAACTGTCCAATGAGTAGGCAATACATTTTTAAAGGGATATTAGCCAATTACAAATTGTTGAATCTTCACAGAAACTGTAAACAGCTCCCTGGTTTGTCATAATTGGCTATATTTCCAGAAAGGGTGCAGTAGCCTATTCGTGTTTTCTAAAGCGTAATTTGTAACCTGGCCAGTTTCCATATCTGCTTCTCTAGGTTGTTCTGCCTCCTAAACATAGGCTGCCAGTTTCCATATTTAATTAAAAAATTTACCTTTATATAACTAGGCAAGTCAGTTAAGAACAAATTGTTATTTATAATGACGGCCTACCCTGGCGGCGCTGGGTCAATTGTACGCCACCCTATGGGACTCCCAATCACGGCCAGATGTGACACAGCCTGGATTTGAACCAGGGACTGTAATGATGCCTCTTGCACTGACATGCAGTGCCTTAGACCGCTGCGTCACTCGGGAGCCCTGTTTGTAAATGATCCGCGCCTCTAGGTTGTTCTGCCTCCTAAACATAGGCTGTCAGTTTTTTTCACTTCATCATCTAAGTGTATTCACTCCTTCATTAACATCAACAAGTTGAAAGGATGTCTCCATCTTATTTTCTCTTCATTTGTGAGTATTCAATTATCTATTATTTTAATAATATGAATTAATTGTAACAGAGTAATTCATTTAGATGATGTAGGTTTAATATGTAGGACTTCACATAAAAGCATTTTTTAAATGTTTTGCCATGTTTAAAGGTATGGCTGCTGTTGCAGTTAAAGAAGGTTGTGCAGGTATGTAATGTATTACTGTAATGTATTACCACAAGAATATTTCCTGAATCATTCTATTTCTAACAATTAAAATGTGTTCTCATAGTTTCTCTCTTTAACTCTAAACAGATTCAGTCCCTACTCCCACCATTGTGTTAGACCCTGGGTACATCAATGTAGCTATGCCTGTCATAGTACGCTGTGAGTCAACAGGTGGCACAAAGTGCCACTTCTACAAAGACCACGACCCCAACCCAATAAGAGAAGTGAATTCCGGTGTTTGCCAATTCATATTGTTCTGGAATGAGTTCAAAAAGTGGAACAAGACTGAAGTAGATCTCAGCTGTGCTATTCTACAGAAGGGAGAAGAAAAAATAATCCCAACATTTTATAACGCTCGAAGACTTCATGTAAGTGGTAAGTGACCATTTTATTACCATGCAGTATCACATTTGCTTGATTGACTACATAATCTTTCCCCTAATTTACAAACAGATTCCATTGGAATACCCAGGATTTTTGTGGAAAATACAGGAACTTACTTAAGTCTTCGGTGTGAGGCCAAGCATGCTGGTACCTCATGCTACTATTACCTGAACAACAGTGACTTCCCGTTTAAAAGTCAGCCCTACAAAGACAATGTCTGTGTGGGGAGAGTGGCGGAAAAGGATCTGCTGAGAAAGAGGAGCAGTGCCGGAGAGGTCTTCATCACCTGTGCTGTGGAGCTGGTAATGGAGGGTGAAGATACTGTGAAATCACAGCATAGTGAACCGTTCAAGATTGCCATAGATGGTGAGACCATCAATTAAATTATTGTGCAATCTAACATGACAATCAACTGTCTGTATTGCAATACTGATGCATATGTCATATTCTTCCTCCAATGATAGACTATCCTGGGCCCACTACTTCCTTATCATTATTCAGTACCAACAAAACCAGTGTAACTAATGGAGAAGGTGAGTAAACTTACTGTTGATAGACCCACCCACCTAAGAGCATTTCAAGATAACATTGACTGATTCTGTTGCTAATGTGCTGTACTGTTTAATCTAATTCAACAAACAATTTCAACTTGATCTGAAAGTCATCTCCCCCTTTAGAGTCCTCAGAGTTCCCCCTCTATATCAGTCTGAGTGTTGGGGCCTTTAGCCTTATTCTGCTGGTTGTATCTGTCCTGTGTTTTCTCCGGTACAAGCGAGGTACATGCATTCAAATACTGATACTTCAAGGCTTAATTTGTTCCAATGTCCATTTTGAGTTATTTGTGTATTATACATGTAAAATCAGGGCTGGTTTAATATATTATCATTTCATATTTATTTCTGAAGGTGATCAACAAGACTGGTCTGCAAATAGGTAAGTGAGTGATCTATTTGTATTGTAATTACATTTATATTTGTCTTCATACACATCATTATACAGTGTCATATCTAAATGTACTGGGTAAATTGTCTCAACAGATCCCAATGGAACCAGAACAAAGAAGTTATCTGTAAGTATGAAAGGAAACCTACTACAACATATTCATTTTTCAGAAAAGTGGTTATATTCAGTGCTCTACATTTCACCTTTCTCTTATTTGAAATAGATGCAAATGCTTCATTATTTCAACAAGGCGGTCTAAATGTGGGGATGTGACCATGCTGCGTTGTATTAGTTCAAGTGTACTTCCACCTGTTGATGAACTTCCTCCACATCCTTTCTCTGCTTCCTGATTTACATATCTGCCACTCTCTGCTCTTCATGTATTCTGACGCCATCTGTTCTTCTCGGATGAATGGTATAATATCTTACTGGGCAAGAAATAGATGTGCATAGGTTTTAAGACATGATCCATTTGAAGCTTCACATTGTTTGTATATAAGGGTAAATACCCGTGTTCTTTTATTACCTTGTCTTTTTTTAATGCTTTTGTTATTTTATGACTCTTTTTTTTATCTACTTTGTATATTGATAGTTTTGCTACTTTACATTTATTCTGCACAGTTGAGGAAGAGCTGAAAGTAAGCATTTCACTGTGCCATTCCACCTTCTGTACTCTGGGCATGTGACAAATAAACATTGATTTAATGTGAACATTGTGTAGATTAGTTTTAACATACTGGTATACAATTTTCCTATTCTGTACAGTTTTTAATATGTAACTCTGTTTTGAATAAATTCAGTACATGTATTGTATTACAGCATTCCCATTTTATGCTGCTATTTGTGGTTCTGTTTTCCTAAGGAAATACAGGTTAGTTCATTTCAGCTTTCAGGCAGTTGAGGGGCTTTTTCTCCCCATCCTGGATTATGTTGATATGGAGGAAGAAATAGCCACAATCAGAAGGGATCATCACTGTACTAGTCCTTGGATGGTTGGTATCATTTTTGCCCAGTAGATGGGGCTGAAAGATTGTGTGAGTTAGAGAAACAACAGAGGTTCGGAATGGAGAAGGGGGATCGTAGAGATGGGGGTAAGCTCTAACCACTAGTTTGTGGGGACACAGTGTGATGTTAAAGTAACTAACAGTAACTAAACTGGCTGATGTCTCTTGATGCCTGATTGTTTGTGCTTCTGTTTGTCAAGTAGAAGTGACCACGTGGGGGGTGTACTGATCGTTCACTCACACTCGTGTATTTCCAGAGACGAGACGCTAACAAAGCAGCATAAACTGTTTTTGACTTAACCACAATTAAGCTCAAAAGGCTTTCAACACATCTCATATGAAACGACTTCTCAGAAAACATTGTGTGCATGATAATTTCTTACAGCGGTGTACAGTGCCTTCAGAAAGTATTCATACCCTTTGACTTATTCCACATTTTGTTGTTACAGCCTGAAATCAACATTGATTAATTACATTTCCCTCACCCATCTACACACAATACCCCATAATGACAAAGTGAAAACATGTTTTTAGAAATGTTAGCAAATTTATTGAAAATGAAATACAGAAATATCTAATTTACATAAGTATTCACAACCCTGTCAATACTTTGTAGAAGCACCTTTGGTGGCAATTACAGCTTTTAGTCATCTTGGGTATGTCTGTATCAGCTTTGTACATCTGGATTTGGGGATTTTCTCACATTATTCCTTGCAGATTTTC
Source organism: Salvelinus namaycush (assembly GCF_016432855.1). Classification (NCBI taxonomy): domain Eukaryota; kingdom Metazoa; phylum Chordata; class Actinopteri; order Salmoniformes; family Salmonidae; genus Salvelinus; species Salvelinus namaycush. Next base: position 24,323,935 of record NC_052337.1, read on the forward strand.
TCAAGCTCTGTTAATTTAGATGGGGAGTGGCTGTATCGATATCATATCCTTCCGTGCAGCAGGATACATTCCGAGTAAGGATTTCAGACCTGTCCCGTGTACCGGGTAGTGCTGTGGCTGACCCCCTTAAATAGCTGCCGTCACACTACTTCCATCTCGTGTCTTTTCCGAGGCACAAGGATTGGAGTGATCCAATAGCTCACATAACCGTGGTTACATACGTAACCTTCGTTATGCAGCATTATATTGGATCCCTCCAATATGGTATCACAATTCCAGATGAATCGGTGAAGTAGTCATGGCCAAGCAAAGAGCAAAGTCCCATAGGACTGAGCTCAGGGCAGTCATGATTGCTGTGTCCCTCCGTCCCCATCCAGGGAAGTGGAGACAATACCCAACATGGCCGTCCCGACCTCATTGGCGGCGGCAATATTGACTCGATAGTACCTAGCAAAGGTGCTAGACGATGCCCAACTGGCCGAGGCACAAATGTCATCAAGGGGAACTCCTTGGAGCAGGGCCCACGATGTAGCTACTCCTCTAGCAGAATGCGCCACTACAGCAGGTGGCAGAGGCCGCCCGGCCAGCTGAGATGCTGTAGGTAGTGTCCACAATCCAATTTGAGAATCTCTGTTTCGATAGGCTCTTCCCCAGAACTCTCTGACCATAGCAAAAGCACAGCTGATTATACTGTCATATTGTCTTTGTCTGTGTAACTCAAGTGTCCAATGCCCTCACCGGGCACAGCACATACTGTAGCTCACTTGCAGCCGTGGGAGGGGCGTATGCGGACAAATGTAAGGGCCGGTTCACATGCCTGTCAGACAGGACTTTTGGCAAGAAAGAGGGGTTAGGCCAGTGGATAACACTCACCGAATGAGCATGACATTCACTGACCCTCTTAGTGGAGGTAATAGGCAACAGGAATTCCACCTTTATGGATAGGTGCTTCAAAGACATTAACCCCAGGTGCTCGAAGGGTGGCTTAGTAACTGCTAACAGCACCATGTCAAGGTCCCAGCTTAGCACCGAATGGGCCTTCGCTGGACGCAGATGTCGAACTCCCTTCATTAACTTGGAGAGCAATAGGTGGCCACCTATGGGTCCCTCTAGGCCATCATCATGGCATGCAGAGATTGCGGCTAAATACACTCAAAGTGGACTCCGCTCAGCCCGCATCAAGCAGTGATTGTAAAACATTTTTTAACTGTTTGTCCATCACACGACTCGGGGGCAACATTATGACCCTCAAACCAAGTACAGAATATGTCCCACAGCATCTGATATGACGCGTTGGTGGAGGAAGCCCTGACGTTCAGCAGCATGTTCACCACATTGTCCTGAATGCCTAGACTGGCCCATTTACACTTCTCAGAGGCCAAGCCCAAAGCTGGAGCGGGTGCAGGTCCGGATGCCACAGTGTCCTCTGAGCCTGAGAGAGCAGGTCGGGTCTCTGCGGTAGCTGCCATGGGGTCCCCGACAGGAGGGACAACAGGAGGCTGAACCATGGTCCTCTCGGCCAGTATGGGGCTATGAGGAGCAGCAGGTGGCCCATTAAGCTGACCTTATCTAGCATAGATGTGATCAGGGGAAATGGTGGGAACACAAAGTGTCGTAGCCAGCCAATCGTGAGCGAGAGCATCCAGACTCAGGGCCTGGAAGGTCCGACACCGAGAACCAGCTGGGGCAACGAGTGTACTTCTGAGATGCAAACAGGTCCCCCTGTGCTCTCCAAATCAAATCAAATTTGATTGGTCACATACAGATGTGTATCAGGTGATATTGCGGGTGTAGCGAAATGCTTGTGTTTCTAGCTCCAACAGGGCAGTAATATCTAGCAAGTAATATCTAACAATTTCACAACAATACACACACATTTAAAGTAAAGGAATAGAGTTAAAACTTCTTGTCAATAGGGGGGCGCTGTTTTCACTTTGGAAAAAATCGTGCCCAAATGAAACGGCCTCGTACTCTGTTCTAGATCATACAATATGCATATTATTATTACTATTGGATAGAAAACACTCTCAAGTTTCTAAAACTGTTTGAATTATATCTGTGAGTAAAACATAACTCATTTTGCAGCAAACTTCCATATAGGAAGTGAAAAATCTGAAAACGAGGCTCTGTTTCAGGGCCTGCCTATTCAACTGGCTTTTATTTATCAATATGCATGCATTTCATACGCCTTCCACTAGATGTCAACAGGCAGTGGAAGGTGGAATGGGGTGTCTAGCTTGATCTGAGGCCGAACAAGAGCTTTTGGAGTGACAGGTCCGGTATTTTCTTTGTCTTCGACGGCGCGCGAGGGACCTCGACATTGTCTTCTGAAAAGCGTTTGTTATACACGGCGAATATCTCCGGCTCTGATTTTATTTGATACATATGATATTAACATCATAAAGTAGGTTTTTTCAACCGAGTTTTATCAGTTTATTCAACGTTTATTGGGACTTTTGGAGTTTTCCGTTCTTTGCGCCAAGAGAGGATGGGAATGTTAGCAACCTTGGCTAGCATTGTGGCGCGAATTCGACAGAAGAAATGGACATTCTAAAACCAAACAACGATTTATTCTGGACCAAGGACTCCTTGTACAACATTCTGATGGAAGCTCAGCAAAAGTAAGAAAACATTTATGATGTTATTTCGTATTTCTGTGTAAAATGTTGACTCCTATTCTCCGCGTGTTGGGAGCACTGCCTCACAATAATGCAAGCTGTATGTTATGGTAAAGTTATTTTTTTAAATCTAACACAGCGGTTGCAAGGACAGAGGGCGCTGTTTTCACTTTGGGGGAAAATCGTGCCCAATTTAAACGGCCTCGTACTCAATTCTTGCTTGTACAATATGCATATTATTATTACTATTGGATAGAAAACACTCTCTAGTTTCTAAAACCGTTTGAATTATATCTGTGAGTAAAACATAACTCATTTTGCAGCAAACTTCCTGACAGGAAGTGGAAAATCTGAAATCGATGCTCTGTTCTAGGGCCTGCCTATAAATGTCCTTGATATTTATTAGTATACATGCACTTCATACGTCTTCCACTAGATGTCGACAGGCAGTGAGAGAAGAAATGGAGTGTATAACTTGATCTGGGGTCGAATAAAAGCTCTTTGTATGACGTGTCACCAGTTTCCTGTTTTCTGGAGCGCGCGCGAAGGGACCTGGTATTGCCTCCTGAAAAGCTGTCGTTATAGACGACTAATATCTCCGGCTTTGATTTTATTTGATAAATGTGACAATATCATCGTAAAGTATGTTTTTTCAATATAGTTTTATTAGATTATTGAAATTTATTCGGGACGTTAGGCGTGTTACGTTGTGTGCCTTTGTTCAGGAAGGAGAGCTTCGCGCTACTTTGCTAGCTTTCCGTGCTAATTGACTGGAGAAGAGGACATTCTAAAACCAAACAACGATTGTTCTTGTCACGCCCTGGCCTTAGTATTCTTTGTTTCCTTTATTATTTTAGTTAGGTCAGGGTGTGACATGGGGAAGGTATGTGTTTTTGTATTGTCTAGGGTGGTTGTATGGTTTAGGGGGTTAAGTAGAGTAGATGGGTTTGTGTTTAGTGTAGGTGTCTAGCAGTGTCTATGGTTGCCTGAATGGTTCTCAATCAGAGACAGATGTCATTAATTGTCTCTGATTGGGAGCCATATTTAAGACAGCCATAGGCACTAGGTTAATGTGGGTAATTGTCTATGTTGTACGTTTGTAGCTTGTGTGTGCACTTACGTCTATAGCTTCACGATCGTTTGTTGTTTTGTTTCAGTTGGTTAAAGTGTTCGTTGCGTGTTTTTTCCTTTCTCTAAAATAAAAGAGAATGTATTTTGCACACGCTGCGCCTTGGTCCACTCTCTCTCAGCAAGACGATCGTGACAGTTCTGGACAAAGGACCCCTTGTACAACATTCTGATTGAAGATCATCAAAAGTAGGACCCATTTTATGATGCTATTTCATATATCTGTCGAACATGTTGTACTAGTAGTGTGCGCCCAGATTTTGGGCACGCTCTCGCTATAACTAAGCTGGAAAAAGATGCTACGTTAGCACAATGTATAACCACTGATTTCAGCTCTAAATATGCACATTTTCGAACAAAACATAAGTGTATGTATAACCTGATGTTATAGGACTGTCATCTGATGAAGGTTTATGAAGGTTAGTGAAAATTAATATATTTTGCTGGTTTATTCCCTATCACTAACGTGCCTATTGCTATCGCTAACGTGCCTTGATGAATGAATGCGGTAGTGTGGTAGGCTATTGTAGTAAGCTAATATAATGCTATATTGTGTTTTCGCTGTAAAACACTTAAAAAATCGGAAATATTGGCTGGATTCACAAGATGCTTGTCTTTAATTTGCTGTACACCATCGATTTTTCAGAAATGTTTTATGAGTATTTAGGTATTTGACGTTGGTGTCTGTAATTACTCTGGCTGCTTCGGTGCTATTTCTGACGGTAGCTGTGATGGTAGCTGCAATGTAAAACTGATTTATACCTCAAATATGCACATTTTTTGAACAAAACATAGATTTATTGTATAACATGTTATAAGACTGTCATCTGATGAAGTTGTTTCTTGGTTAGTTTGGTTGGTTCTTGGTTAGTTAGGTTGGCTTTGTGCATGCTACCTGTGCTGTGAAAAATGTCTGTCCTTTTTTGTATTTGGTGGTGAGCTAACATAAATATATGTGGTGTTTTCGCTGTAAAACATTTTAAAAATCGGACATGTTGACTGGATTCACAAGATGTGTATCTTTCATTTGCTGTATTGGACTTGTTAATGTGTGAAAGTTAAATATTTCTCAGAAATATCTTTTGAATTTCGCGCTCTGCCTTTTCAGTGGAATGTGGGAGGAGTTCCGCTAGCGGAACCCCGGTGCCAGACAGGTTAAGAACCAGTGTATCTTTCATTTGCCATACAAGTATTTTTATGTAAAGTTTATGATGAGTTCTTTGGTCAGATTAGGTGAGTGTCCAAAATATCTCTGGAGATTCTGGTGAATCGTTGCTATGTATTCACAATGTATAACCAGGATTTGTAGCTATAAATATGCAAATTTTCAAACAAAACATAAATGTATTGTATAACATGATGTTATAAGACTGTCATCTGAAGTTGTCCAAAGGTTAGTGATTAATTTTATATCTTTTGCTGGTTTTTGCGACAGCTACCTTTGCGGTGAATAAATGCCGTTGTGTGTTTGGCTATTGTGGTAAGCTAATATAATTCTATATTGTGTTTTTGCTGTAAAACACTTAAAAAATCGGAAATATTGGCTGGATTCACAAGATGTTTATCTTTCATTTGCTGTACACCATGTATTTTTCATAAATGTTTTATGATGAGTATTTATGTATTTCACGTTGCTCTCTGTAATTATTCTGGCTGCTTTGGTGCTATTTTTGATGGTGGCTGCAATGTAAAACTATGATTTATACCTCAAATATGCACATTTTCGAACAAAACATAAATGTATTGTATAACATGTTATAAGACGGTCATCTGATGAAGTTGTTTCTTGGTTAGTGACTAATTTTATCTCTATTTTGTCGGTTTTGTGAAAGCTACCTATGCGGTGGAAACATGGTGAAAATATGCGGTTGTGTGTTTGGCTATTGTGGTTAGCTAATAGAAATACATATTGTGTTTTCACTGTAAAACATTTAAAAAATTGGAAATGATGGCTGGATTCACAAGATGTTTATCTTTCATTTGCTGTATTTGATTTGTGATTTCATGAAAATTATATGATATCCCTGTCCCGTTAGGCTAGGCTATGCTAGTCAGCTTTTTTGATGAGGAGGATCCTGGATCCGGGAGGGTGATGAAGTAGAGGTTATTAACAGTCTGATGGCCTTGAGACATCGGGTGCTGTAGGTGTCCTGGAGGGCAGGTAGTTTGCCTCCGGTGATGCGTTGTGCAGACCTCACTACCCTCTGGAGAACCTTATGGTTGAGGGCGGAGCAGTTGCCGTACCAGGTGGTGATACAGCCAGACAGGATGCTCTCGATTGTGCATCTGGAAAAGTTTGATTTTGGTGACAAGCCAAATTTCTTCAGCCTCCTGAGGTTGAAGAGGCGCTGTTGCGCTTTCTTCACCACACTATCTGTGTGGGTGGACCATTTCAGTTTGTGAGTGATGTGTATGTTGAGGAACTTGAAGCTTTTCACCTTCTCCACTGCGGTCCCATCGATGTGGATACTGGGGTGCTCCCTCTGCTGTTTCCTGAAGTCCACGATCAGCTCCTTTGTTTTGTTGACATTGGGTGAGAGGTTATGTTCCTGGCACCACACTCCCAGGGCCCTCACCTCCTCCATGTAGGTTGTCTCATCATTCTTGGTAATCAGGCCTACTACTGGTGTGTCGTCTGCAAACTTAATGATTGAGTTGGAGGCGTGTGTTGCCACACAGTCATGGGTGAACAGGGAGTACAGGAGGGGGCTGAGCATGCACACTTGTGGGGCCCCTGTGTTGAGAATCAGCGAAGTGGAGGTGTTGTTTCCTACCTTCACCATCTGGGGGCTGCCCTTCAGGAAGTTCAGGACCTAGTTGCACAGAGCATTGTTCAGACCCAGGGCCCCAAGCTTAATGATGAGCTTGGAGGGTACTATGGTATTGAATGCTGAGTTATAGTCAATGAACAGCATTCTTACATAGGTATTCCTCTTGTCCAGATGGGATAGGGCAGTGTGCAGTGTGATGGCGATTGTGGTGCCTGTGGATCTATTGGGGCGGTAAGCAAATTGAAGTGGGTGTAGGGTGTCAGGTCAGGTAGAGGTGATATGATCCTTGACTAGTCTCTCAAAGCACTTCATGATGACAGAAGTGAGTGCTACGGGGCGATAGTCATTTAGTTCAGTTACGTTTGCTTTCTTGGGTACAGGAACAATGGTGGACATCGTGAAGCATGTGGGGACAGCAGAATGGGATAGGGAGAGATTGAATATGTCCATAAATACCAGCCAGCTGGTCTGCACATGCTCTGAGGAAGCGGCTAGGGATGCCATCTGGGCTGGCGCTTAAATGTCTTATTCACGTCGGCCACGGAAAAGGAGAGCCCACAGTCCTTGGTAGCTGGCTACGTCGGTGACACTGTTATCCTCAAAGCGGTCGAAAAAGGTGTTTGGCTTATCCGGAAGCAAGACGTTGGTGTCCACGACGTGGCTGGTTTTCCCTTTGTAGGCCGTGATTGTCTGTAGACCATGCCACATATGTCTCGTGTCTGAGCCGTTGAATTGCGACTCCACTTTGTTGCTTTACGGAGGGAATAACTACGCTGTTTGTATTCGGCCCTATTCCTAATCACCTTGCCATGGTTAAATGCGATGGTTTGCGCTTTCAGTTTTGCCCGAATGTTGCCATCTATCCACGGTTTCTGGTTTGGGTAGGTTTTACTAGTCACAGTGTGTACAACATCTCCTATACATTTCCTGATTAACTCAGTATTCGTCAATATTATTGTCAGAGGCTACCCAGAACATATCCCAGTCCTCGTGATCAAAACAATCTTGAAGCATGGATTCCGATTGGTCAGACCAGCTTTGAATAGTCCGTAGCACGGTTACTTCCTGTTTGAGTTTCTGCCTATAGGAAGGGAGGAGAAAATGGAGTCGTGAACTCCCTCTGACAGGAAGGAGTGAGGGTGCCACTTCAACAGAGTCCTCACCCATGCATTTGTCACTAACAGCTGACGATGTCTGTGTCGTCTCGGGTGTAGATGGTGAGTTGAACCGTCGCTGGAGTGAAGGTGAAGAAAGCCCAGCGGAATCAACAGAGCAGCTGAAGTGAGTAGGCCGAGGAACTTCTGGCACTCTAACACGGAGAGGGCTCGTCCAAGCCGGAAACAGTCAAGGTAGGTGTGTATCTTTTCTACTTTTCTATTTTTTCTACTTGAGCACACACCAGCCAAGTAGTTGAGCACTAGAATGCCCTGGGACGTGATAGATGCTAGAACTGTGTCCGTGCACTTTGTGAATGTACACGGCGCCAGGGAGAACTTTGAATTCGCAAGCCAGTGATTTTGATTAAAACTTCTTAAGCCTAGGCTTCCCGCTAGCGGGACAACTTCCCGTGAAACTGGAGGGGGCACAATTCATATAAATAATCATAAAAATGATGGATATTAAACATTTAGGTACATACACAGTACGTGTCTTATATTGATTGAAAGCTTAAATTCTTGTTAATCTAACTGCACTGTCTGATTTACAGTAGCTATTACAGCGAAAGCATGCCTTGCGATTGTTTAAGGACGGCGCCCCACATCAAAATATTTGTCCACCGGCACTAGTTTCATAAATTCACAAATAGCGATTAAATATTCACTTACTTTTTGAAAATCTTCCTCTGATTTGTCATCCAATGGGTCCCAGCTATAACATGTAGTGTAGTGTTGTTTTGTTAGATAAAATCCTTCTTTATATCCCAAAAAGTCTGTTTAGTTGGCGCCATCGATTTGAGTAATCCACTCATTCAACATGCAGAGAAAGGAATCCGAAAAAATATACCCCTAAACTTTGTTTCAACAGGTCAAAATACGTTTCTATTTACTCCTCAGATACCCTAAAATGTAATCAAACTATAATATTTCCTACGGAAAGAAGTATGTTCAACAGGAAACCGATTTTAGCAGGTGCATCTGGTCTCCAAGACTGTGTCCCTGTACTAAAACTGATATTTCTTATTCATTTTGGAAGTTACAAGCCCGAAACCTTGAACATAGACTGCTGACACCCCGTGGAAGCCAGAGGAATTGCATCCTGGGAGCTAATTTCCAATATGCCCTTATACTCGCCATTCTAAGAGGATGGTCTCTAAAAAAATATATAAGAAGTTCATGAACGTGGAAGTACGCATCCTTCAGGGCGAGCGTGGTGAACCATAGGCCACTCGAGATGGCCTGCAACACCCCCGCTGGCAAGTGCATCTTGAACTTGAGCTCCTTTAAACATTTGTTGAGGTCGACAAGGCCGACCGCCAGCATATCAGGTGGACTGCTGTGGCCCAACCTTCTTAGCTGCGTGTTGCTGCCTGTAAGGGTGTTCACGACGCCTGACCTTGCGCCGTCGGGGTGTAAAACGCTGGTACCAATTTCCCGGCCCCTGCTGTTTCGGCGGGGGAGGAGGGGGCCAAGACGTTGCTGGAGAGCTTTCGAGACATTCGACCCTGTCTTCCAGCTATCATGCAAATTCAGTTGAGTGTGGTGTACCACAGGGCAGCCGACTAGGGACATTATTGTTTTCTACTTTTACTAATGCCCTTCCACTGACCTTGAATAAAACCAGTGTGTCTGTGTATGCTGACAACTCAACGGTACACAGTACACACATTGGCTGCAACAGTAAAATAAATAACTGACACCCTTAACATGGAGCTCCAATCAGTTTTAGAATGGGTAACTAGCAATAGGCTGCTGCTAAATATCTCAAATCAAAAAGCATCATTTTTGGGACAAATCACTAAACCTAATTTAGATCTATTATTGAATAATCTGGTGATTGAGCAAGTTGAGGAGTCTAAACTGCTGGATGTAACCCTAGATAGCAAGCTGTCATGGTCCAAACATATACTGTAGACTCAATGGTTGCTAAAATGGGAAGAGGTCCGTTCATGATAGGGCGCTGCTCTGCCTTTTTGACATCTCAGTCAATCAGACAGGTCCTACAGGCTATAGTTTTATTGCACCTGGACTATTGTCCAGCTGTGTGGTCATGTGTGGCAAAGAGGGACATAGGTAAATTGCAGTTGGTACAGAACAAAGCAGCACGTTTCGCACTTAGATATTCAGTGCATTCGGAAAGTATTCACACCCCTTGACTTTTTCAACATTTTGTTACATTGAAGCCTTATTTTCAAATGAATGAAATAGTTTTTTCCCCTCATCAATCTACACACAATACCCCATAATAACAAAGCAAAAACAGATTTAAAAAAAATGTTTGCAAGTGTATTAAAAACATAAATATCACATTTACATAAGCATTGAGACCCTTTACTCAGTACTTTGTTGAAGGACCTTTGGCAGTGATTACAGCCTGGAGTCTTCTTGTGTATGATGCTACAAGCTTGGTACACCTGTATTTGGGGAGTTTTCCATTCTTCTCTGCACAGCTGTCAGGTTGGATGGGGAGTGTTGCTGCACAGCTATTTTCAGGTCTCTCCAGAGATGTCAGATCGGGTTCAAGTGTGGGCTCTGGCTGGGCCACATTCAGAGACTTGTCCCGAAGCCACTCCTGAGTTGTCTTAGCTGTGTGCATAGAGTTGTTGTCCTGTTGGAAGGGGAACCTTCACCCCAGTCTGAGCTCCTGAGCGCTCTGGAGCAGGTGTTCATCAAAGATCTCTCTGTACTTTGCTCTGTTCATCTTTCCCTCGATCCTGATTAGTCTCCCAGTCCCTGCCGCTGAAAAACATCCCCACAGCATGATGCTGCCACCACCATGCTTCACCGTAGGGAGGGTATTGGCCAGCTGATGAGCAGTGCCTGGATTCCAAAGAACTCCAAAGAGTTCAATCTTGATTTCAACAGACCAGATCATTTTGTTTCTCATGGTCTGAGAGTTCTTTAGGTGCCTTTTTGGCAAACTCCAAGCGGAGTGGTTTCTGTCTGGCCACTCTACCATAAGGGCCTGATTGGTGGAGTTCTGCAGAGATGGTTGTCCTTCTGGAAGGCTCTCCCATCTCCTTAGAGGAAGTTTGGAGCTCTGTTAGAGTGAGCATCAGCATTCTTGGTCACCTCCCTGACTAACGCCCTTCTCCCAGGATTGCTCAGTTTGGCCGGGCGGCCAGCTTTAGGAAGAGTCTTAGTGCATTCAAACTTCTTTCATTTAAGAATGATGGAGGCCACTGTGTTCTTGGGGACCTTCAATGCTGCAGACATTTTTTGGTACCCTTCTCCAGATCTGTGCCTCGACACAATCCTATCTCGGAGCTCTACGGACAATTCCTTCGACCTCATGGCTTGGTTTTTGCCCTGACATGCACTGTCAACTATGGGACCTCATATATGCCTTCCCAAATCATGTCCAATCAATTGAATTTACCACTGGTGGACTCCAATCAAGTTGTAGAAACATCTTAAAGATGATCAATGGAAACATGATGCATCTGAGCTCAATGTCGAGTCTAATAGAATAGGGTCTGAATACGGTATTCATTTTTATATTTTTTATATATGTGCAAACATTTTCTAAAAACCTGTTTTCACTTTGTCATTATGGGGTATTGTGTGTAGATTGATGAGGGACATTTGTTTTATACATTTTAGAATAAGGCTGTAACGTAACAAAATGTGGGAAAATAATGCACTGTACACAGAGGGCAAGTGTCAGTAACATGCATATCAATCTCTCTTGGCTCAAAGTTGAGGAGAGATTGACTGCATCACAATTGTTTTTTGTTCAAGATATTGATGTGTTGAAGGTACTGAACTGACTGTTCAAGTAGTTGGCACACAGTGCGGACACTCATCGGTACAACACACATCTCTTGACAGTCCCCAGGTTCTGAACAAAGGCTGGGAAATGCACAGTATTAAATAGAGCCATGACTACATGGAACTCTCTGCCACCCCAGGTAACTCAAGCTAGCAATAAAACCAGATTAAAAAACATATAAAAGAACACCTTACTGCACAAAGGGGACTGTGAAGAGACACAGCCATTTTATTCATCTTGTATTGTAATTTGCACTGTATTATGTATTAGACCTAAATATAATGTGAATGTACTGATATGTAGGCTATGTGTGACGTTGTAAATGTATGTAGTTCAGTCCTTGACTAATAATGTTCTGTACTATGTATTATGTCATGTTTCATGTGGACCCCATGAAGAGTAGCTGCTGCTTTTGTAGTGGCTAATGGGGATCCTATTAAATATCAAATACCTCTGAGTGATGGCGTTAGGACACACAGTTGCCAAGATCTTCTGCAAAGTCTCTGTCTTTGCGCAGTTTTGTAGTCTGCTGTATGATGTTGTCAACCCCTGGCCCAAAGGTGGAACCTGGCGTGAGGGGGGAACTCCAAGAATGTTTTCTTAAATGGCGGTGGCAGTTTAGACGGCGCCCAAAACGGCCTAAGGGCTGCCATGGAGGCCAAAGAGTACATTTTTGGTCTCATTAGACCACAGAATCTTTCGCGGTATGATCTAAGAGTCTTTCACATGTCTTTTGGCAAACTAAAGGCATGTGGTCATGTGCCTTTTTCGCGGGAGTGGCTTCCGTCTGGCCACTCTCCCATAAAGGTCAGATTGGTGAAGTGCTGTAGAGAATGTTGTCCTTCTGGCAGGTTCTCCCATCTCAACCAAGGAACTATGTAGTTCTGTCAAAATGTGGAATAAGTCTAGGGGTATGAATACTTTCTGAAGGCACTGGAAAGCACACACCCAGATACCCACTTCTTAAAAGCCAACATTTTCAATTAACCATTTATTTTTTTACAGACAACCAGAAACTGCATAGCCAATAGGTCTGCCCCTCCACCAGATGTTTTATTATCTGTTTATATATAATTTTGTCCAATGAGAAGGGGTATTTTAAGATGTACGAGTCCATGTCATGATTTTGAGATCCTGATTTTCAAATAATGGCTACTCATAGTTGATTCTAATTATTTCTGTTCTGAAACTGGAAATCTGTTCAGGGTCCCTGAAATGTGAAACATGTATGTTAGTTTGAACATCTGGACTTGGTAACTTATCATAAGTTCAACTGTTCAAATGAATCCACAATGGTAAAGGTGGCATAGAGATATCCTTGGTCCCCCACCATGGATTATTCAATTCTCTCTGTTGGAGATGCATTAGCCATCTGAATAATGTGTCTAAACAATAGTTTGGATGCAATAAATGACCTTTGACTAGTTAAAATGCGTTCTTTACTCATCAATTTACTGTTCATCTATAGTTTCAGTAAGCAGTATTGAGGGTTCATTACATGGGCAGCAATTTAGTGGACAATGAAAAAAGTCATTAATTTCAACGTAGAGCAGGGATGATAAACCTAACATTATCGACACCAACCAAACTGACACTTATCGTGGACATTTAGCTGATATTGTTCATTACGATAAATGATCTATAGGGCCCTACTAGAGAAATCTGAAGTTTAAAATGAAATATGTTTAATTATTAATAGGACAATTGATAGCAACAACATTCGAAGTAGTAACGTAAACTCACCCCATTCCGTACAAATGTGCGTAACCGCGACATTCAAACGAGGCTACAAAGAAAACTAATGGGACTGTGTTGACTTCAAAATCGGGGGTGTGAACTAGGTTTCTATTCAAGCGTTGATCGACATGGTAATGGCTCTATAGTATTGGAGAAAAGTTGAAAAAACGGATCGTCTGTTACATCGGGACGTGTCATGTCGTAACGTACAGCACACCTAAAGCAACTATTTCTGTCTTACAATCTCTTTCCACCAGGTGTAGCACTTCTCTCATCCTTTAAAAACAAGAAATGGACAGTGACGGGGGTAAGGGGGGGATACCTAGTCATTTTTTGCATCATCATTGCATGCGATCATCATTCTCAAAGCCGCTGTTTACTTCTAAGATCACTTTAGCACCGCCCTAAACACTCGATTCAAATTCGACACAAACCTTCAAATAGGTATTTTAATGACACATTATATAAACTCTTTATAGTGTTTAATTTACATTTTAGAGGCGATAAGGTGATATTTTGGACAGATCGAGTGAAAAAAAGCAATTTTCCCACACGACATCTCTCCTTCTCACTATCACGCATTAGTTTCGCTTCCCCACCCGACGGGGCTCATTGCCTGCTTGAATTATGCAGAAACGGGCAGTGTTTAGGTCATGTAATTGATTCTGTTGGAAAGGGGAGAAATTGTGCTTTATAATGGTATTGACTTTACAGTTGATCTGGAAGTATTACGTTTTTTGGGCGCTAAAATAAGGGCAATTGTACGGACCAAGGCGATGTACGAGTTTACGTGAGTTTACGTTAGTAGTTTTCAGGGTAATATAAAATAATTACTGTGGTGCACATTATGTTCTAAACTTATTGTTCAATTGACCATTATTGTGATAATTCAGTACATTTATGCTGATAAGGATTGTTGTCCATATCGCCCAGCTCTAATTCAACGTGACTTCAGACCTGCCCAGAGTATCCATATCCTCTTTGGGCTGTCCTTTGTCCTAAGCACAGATCAGCTCTCACCTCAGAATCTTATTCGTTGATGGCAGAAAGAGGACAATATGTCTCCATCTTATTTTCTAATGATTTGTGAGTATTCAATTGTCCCTTATTTCAATCCATTTATATTTAGAGTGTATGGTGTGTATCTTATGTTAACTGAAATGCCTTGTTTAAAATGGCTTCCTGTTATCCTTGTTAAAGTTGTGGCCGGTGTTGCAGTTAGAAAATGTTATGCAGGTATGTATTACATCATGTCATTAGTTGTGGAAGGATATTAGAGATAGGCTATTGTCTTTCATATACGATTTGTCACTACAGCAGTTTGGTGATACCGTTTCTACAACTCGTTCTCTAAATGTACATTATTTAGCCACAACAGTTTCAGAAACATACATAGATTTCAGTCTACGATTGACAGCTTTAACAATTTGAATTCTCACTATTTATATATTTAAATCCAAACAGATTCTGTCCCCACTTCAAGCATTGTATTATCCCCTGGGTACATCAATGCAGCTAGATCTGTCAAAGTACGCTGTGAATCAACAGAAGGTACAGAGTGCTATTTTTACAGAGACCAGGATCCAACCCCAATAAGAAAAGTGGACTACAACAGTGTTTGCCAATTCACATTGTTCTGGGATGAGTTCAAAACCTGGAACAAGAGTGAAGTAGATCTCAGCTGTGCTATTCTACAGAAAAGAGAAGGGAAAATGATATCTTCAGAACGTAGTGACACTCGAAGACTTCATGTGAGTGGTGAGTGACAATTTTACCCTAGGGCCAAAATTAGGCCCTCGGGAACTTGTTCAGTTATTGTTACCCAGAACACACTGGGTTCACTCATATTGTAACTATTATCTTACATTTTTCAAACAGATCCAATTGGGAAACCCAGTGTTGACGTGGAGCAGAGAGGGAAGTACCTCAATCTCAGGTGTGAGGCTCAACATGGCACCTCATGTTATTTTTACCTGAACAATGGTGACTTACACTTCAAAAAGCAACCCTACAAGGACAATGTTTGTGTGGGGAGAGTGGCCCAAGAGGAGCTACTGACGATGAGGAAGAGGAGCAGCCCAGGAGAGATTTTCATCACATGTTCTGTGGAAATGGTGATAAAGGGGAATTCTGTGACATCACAGCACAGTGAACCCCTCAGTATCACCGTAGATGGTGAGGACCCCATCCATTTCAGTGAAATCTATCTATTGCTGCAGCTGCAGTGCATGGCTGATGAATAATTGTTCATATTTGAATAATATTTTCAGATGTAAATCCTACAGGAGCCACAGGTTCCATAGCAGATTTCAGTTCCATCCCACCTGGAGAGGAGAAGGCAGTCAGTGAAGTCATCAGCCTAACTACCCAAGAAGAAGGTATGTACATTTAGGTGGTTTAGACATAGATGCTCACAATTGCAGGACATTATGAACATTGATGTGAAATGAACATGATACATGATGTCCTTTTCCCTTCCAGACCCTTCCTCAAGGATCCCCCTCTACATCGGTCTCCGTGCCGGTCTTTATGTTCTCATCCTTCTGGTGGAATCTCTCCTGTGTTTTCTCTGGTGTAGACATGGCAAGTGCCTTTTGCTTCAAAAATACTCCAATTTGTATGTTGTTCCAAAGGCTGTTGTCAGCTATACAACCAGGGCCTGTTAGTTACGCTCTCATCATACTTTTGTTTCTGAAGGTGATGAACGAGGACGAGTAACGAGGAAATAACAGTAGGAGGTGAGAGTGATCTATTTATTTAACTGCACATTTTCAGTTAAATATTAAATAAGATTCAGTGGATGGTATAGAGTACTGTATATACATATGTGATGAGTAATGTAGGGTATGTAAACATTATATGTTCATTGTTGTACCTGAGCTTTAGCTGAACCTGAGCAGTACCCCCACAGTGGGGGTACTGCTCATTGTAAGGTTCAGCTTTTCTTTTCTTTGTCAACCTTGTGTTCTTTTTCTTTGTGTTCTTGAACGTAGCCCTGTTTCTTTGTGTTCTGGAACGTAGCCCTGTCTTTCATTTTTGTTCATTGATTTCACCTGTGTTCGTTTCTCACCTCATCATCAGCTCCCAATTTACTTCAGTTCTTTCTGTTTGTATGGTTGTGAGGTATTGTTTGTTTTTGACTACCTACCTGTGTTTGACCATTGCGTGCCTGTGACCACGATTCCTGCCTTCCGTGAAAGCTTAGTAAACATTTGCCATGCTCTGCGTGTGAATCTACACCTTTTTCTCCCTGAGCATGCATTACATTCATACAGATACAGCTCTATCTATAGAGATGAGGAGAAGGCAGAGTAGAAATGGGTGACTCACGTCTACACCAACATCACCCCTGAAAAACAACACCACAAAGGGCTCTCAATACATCTATCATATGAAGCTCATGTCTATATCCATCAATATACAACGACTTGTCAGTGAACATGCATAGGTGCAGAGGTGTGGAAAGACACAGTAATGGAATTGTGGTCATGATCTAAGCTGAGATGTGCTACAATAAGCCATTGTGCTGCAACTGGTAACCTAACACTCTGTCCCTAGCCCTCAAACCCATCATTTAACATAAATAACATACTAATGGTACGTGCTGTATATATTACAAAATTAAAACATTTTCAAACATTAAAAAGAAACTGGTGCAACCTGCAAGGAGTTGCTGTCAATGTTAACCAATACATAACTGTCATTTGAGGAACAGTCAACGTTTAACCTTTCCACATGTCTTTTTTTATTTAACAATTCATTGGTGGTCATTAAATGAAAAACTACTCAATTATCTTCTGATTCCTGTTTTCCATTTCTCTACAAATCTGCAATACTTGGAATTAACAAAACAAAAAAAAAAGTTAGCCAAAAATACACAATAGTAATGTGGTCTATGCATGCAATCCAAGCCATTACCTGACACAAACTGGTTACACTGACTGAAAATATAGACAGGGATCAAGGTATCTGTCATTTCCTCATTTGGAGAAACTTTAGTCACCTGCGTAACATGGCTGGAGAGAAGCTGGGTGCTTAAACAGAAAATATCTATAACGTCCGACTACTAATAAAACCCAATAAATAAGCTACTGAACTAATTTTGATCATGTCTCTGTTATGTGGCTCAGGTGGTAGAGCATGGCACTTGCAACACCAGGGTTGTGGGTTTGATTCCCACAGGGTACCAATGTGAATGAAAATGTATGCACTCACTAAGTTGCTCTGGATAAGAGTGTATGATGAAAATGTATATTTAGGGTAACTTTTTTGTTTGTGTACTGTATGTGCAAGGTGTACACAGTTACTGTCTTGTTTGAAAAGTCATCTTTAATGGCAAGCAATGAAATCTTAATCACAAGGGTTCTCACATTTGAAATAGTTATGCTCTAGTTACCTATATTTTCACTAAATTCAATTAAGGTGCACATCAGGGACAGTCCTTTAGTGGTCAGTAAAATAAGGTGCATTATTCAACATCACTAGTGACCTGTCACAACATCACTTATGAGTCTCCATATCCTGCTTTCTAGGTTGCTCTGTGTCCTAAGGAAATATACTTTTTACACATTATAATCTGTAAGTTCTCCTTTTTATTGATGGAAGAAAGTGGAAAATATGATCTTATCTTCTATTAATTTGTGAGTTTTCAATTATTACTTTTATTTTTTATCAATGATCTATTTACACAGATATTTTAAGTAGCCCATTCCATATGTTAGCCTTTCTTGTCAACAGAAGTTTTGTACAACTATGGAGTTAGTTAAGAATTTTGACTTGAATAATAACGTTTTATAGTTGCAAATAGAGAAATGCGGAAGTGATACTCCACATGCAAAATACCTTCTAAATCAAGGAACAATTAAAGTTTTCAAAGATTCTCTTTCGCTCTAACAGATTCTGTTCCCACTGTTCCCAACCATTGTATTATGCCCTGGGTACATCAATGTAGCTACTCCGCCTGCTACAGTACGCTGTGAGTTACCAGAAGGCATTATTTGAGGAACAATGCATAACCTTTCCTCCTGTGGTTTACCAAAAAATGTGAAACAATTTATTGGTGGTGATGAAATAAAAAACATCTCAAATATATTTGGATTCCTGTTTTGCATTTCTTCAATGCTTGGATATGCTTCCAAAACACTACGTTTGCCAAAAATACACAAAAGTAATGTGATCTATGGATGCAATCCAAGTCCTAACTTAGTTGGCACAGACTGGTTACTCTGACTGGAAATATGTATTATGTAAATTAAACAGACATGGATCAAGGTATCTGCCATTTCCTCATTTGGAGAAGCATTAGTCACCTCCATTACAAAGCTGTGAAAGTTGTGGGGTGAAAAAGCTCAAACAAGAAACTTTCCATCAAATTCTCCATCTTCAAATAAACCCAATAGATCAGTAACTGAACTCATTTGATCATGTCAATGTGTGTGTTGTGTTGGGTTCTGAGAATATGAAAATATACTTATTCATGTCACTGATGGAGTGCTGAGGTTTAGAGGGTTTACACCAGAAGTTAATGGTTATAGGTGGAAGGTAAATAGTGTGTGCAATTAAGCTTGGAATGTGTTGAGTGCAGGGAAGTGATTGCATGCGGCAGACATTGATGAAGGGAGAGAGCCATTGATTAGTGATGGAGGGGGGTTGAGGTCAGGTCAAGTCACCTTCAGGGAGAAAAAAAAGTTCATGGCCCGTATCACTAGTGTCCTGCCTAGCAGTAAAGAACAATGTTTGTACAGATATGAAGGAGACTCAGCCTATGAGGAACAGTTACATATCAGTGCTTGTGTGAAAATGTTTTTTGTCTAATTGGGAAGAATAAACATGGTTAAGCTTTTATAATGTCTGTTGAGTTTTTATACTCTGAGAAATAGAACCTAACAGTTGTTAGGGTGATATTGCTGTTAAGCTACTGCATATTTAGTTTTGGTTTTGTTTATTTGTGTGTGTATAGTTTAAAGTAACTCTCTGAAAAGTCAACAAGTTTATTTGATCAATTAATCACAAGACTTCTCCTATTTGAAATAGCTGTGCTGTAGTTACCTATATTTTCAGGAAGTTCAATGTAGGGTGGACCACATGCACAGCCCCTTAGTGGTCAATGAAAATAAGGTACATTTCTTCAGCGTCACTAATGATCAGTCACAACATCACACGTGAGTCTCCATATCCTCCTCTGTAGGTTTTTCTGTGTCCTACCAAACACACATCAGTTTTCTCACATGACAATCTATGTGTGGAGTTCACTTCACTGACGGAAGGAAGTGGAAAATATGTCTTTGTCTTATATTCTTCTCATTTGTGAGTATTCAATTATTTGGGTCTTTGGATCAATATCTCTTTACAATGATTTTAAGTTTTGGTAATATGTTACTTAATGTATGCTTTATAACTTGTTCTAAGTATGTATGAGCCTTTATTATGCTTTATAGTAAGGCTTGTAAAATGTCTCACTAAGTTGTTTTTACCTTGTTCGAAGATGTTGCCGGTGTTGCGGTAAAAGGAAGTTGTGCAGGTACATATTAACAAATGTCACTTATTTAATTGTCCAGCTCAACAGATATTGATTTATTTCAGGCAAAAAGTTATTTCTTTGATGACAGATTTGTACACTACTTTTCATAACTAATATAGAGTAGCACAATGCTTAAAGTGCCAAATCTTTATTAAGAAATGTATTTAGTTGCAAATAGAGAGACAAGGAAGTCATACTCCACATATAAATACGTTCTGAATCAAGATTCTTATCACTCACAATTTCATAGATTCTCTCTATTTCTCTAAACAGATTCAGTTCCCACTCCCACTATTGTATTATCCCCTGGGTACATCAATCTAGCTACACCTGTTACAGTACGCTGTGAGTCACCAGAAGGCCTATAAGAAATAAACCTATAGGAAAAGTGGATTACAAGCAGGGTGCTTGCCAGTTCAAGTTGTTGTGGAATGAGTTCAAAAAGTGGAACAAGACTGAAGTAGACCTCAGCTGTGTAATTCTACAGAACAGACAAGGTGAAACGATCAAAACCTCTAAACCCAGTGACGCTCGAAGACTTAATGTGGGTGGTAAGTGACAGTATTAAAGTACTCCAAACCACATGTTTACCAGAGTACACTTCCCACTTGATAAATGACTTCATAAATTACTTTCACAATTTACTGACAGATCCAATTGGAAAGCCCAGAGTTAATGTGGAGAAGATTGTGAATTACCTCAATCTTCGATGTGAGGCCAAGGCTGGCACCTCATGCTACTTTTATCTGAACAATGGTGACTCACACTTTAAAAAACTACCCTACAAAGACAATGTCTGTGTGGGGAGAGTGGCAGAAGAAGAACTGCAGAGGAAGAGGAGCAGTGCTGGAGAGATCTTCATCACCTGTACTGTGGAGCTGGTGGTAGAGGGTGAAGATACTGTGACATCACAGCATAGTGAACCCCTCGGTATCACCATAGATGGTGAGGAAGACTAGAGCCCATCATTTTCTGTGATTTCAAATGTGTCAATCTTCTGTCGGTCTATTGTTGTATTGCAAGACTAATATATTATTATTGTACACATATCAATTTTGTATTTATTTCAGTTGTAAATCCTCCAGGAGCTACTAGTTCCCCATCAGTGTTCAGTGTAATCATAACTGGTCAGGAGAAGACAAGCAGCAATGTCACAGCCCAAGGAAGAGGTCAGTAGCATTGGTTTGGTTTTAGATTAACTGTGAAAATATTATCATGACAATCCTCTGTCTGTCTATTACTGTATTGCAAGACTAATACTTTATATAATTATTGTACATACTGTGTATATCATTGTTTTATTTATTTTGGTTGTAAATCCTCCTGTAGCCACCAGTTCCATCCCACTTGGAGAAGATAGGTCAGTCAGTAGTATAACTGCCCAAGGAGAAGGTGTATTAAATAAACATTGTTATTGTGAGCTCAGTTTGTTGAAATACATCAGCAAGTGCCTATTCAGATACTGCTTTTGATAGTGATGTCCCTTTCCCTTCCAGAATCCGTCTCAGAAATCCCCTTCTACCAGTATACCAGTCTTCGTGCTGTTGTCTATGTTATCATTCTGCTGATGGAATTTGTTCTGTGTCTTCTCAAATCAAATCAAATCAAATGATATTAGTCACATGCGCCGAATAGAACAGGTGTAGGTAGACCTTACAGTGAAATGCTTACTTCCGAGCCCCTAACCGACAGTGCAGTTTCAAAAAATACGGATAAGAACAAGAGATAAAAGTAACAAGTAATTAAAGAGGAGCAATAAAAAATAGCAATATATAGAGGGGGGTGCCTGTACAGAGTCAATGTGCGGGGGCAACGGTCAGTTGAGGTAGTATGTCCATGTAGGTAGAGTTAATTGAAGTGACTGTGCATAGATGACAACAGAGAGTGGCAGTATAGACGTGGTGCATGCCTTCTCATACTCACACAAATTGTAACTGATGTAGGAACTTCATTTGATTACTCTTTTGTTTCTGAGAATGTACCTGCACAGCAGGAAATGCCTACTTGCAGTGCATTTGAGATTTAAAAATGCTTCTAAAGTTTGTAATTTCCGCTTTGAAATTTTCAAACTTGATTTGCCCTAAAAGAAATCTATCAACCCCAACAAAAATATCCATTCATTTTCCTCCACATAATAATTCACATTTCCTGTTGCTGCCGGATTATTTTCCTGCTGTAGCAAACTGGCTCAAATTAAGATCCTACATCTGTTTGTTGTTCCAAAGGCTTTTGTCATGTCTTTTAATAGCTATACAACCTGCCCGTATGATTTGTTTTCATCATACTTTTATCTCTGAAGTTGATCCGCAAGGCAATGTCAAACGGAGGTAAGAGTGGTCTATATATTCAACAAAATGTACTCATGCATGTTTTTATATTATCTGTTTGAATGTGCTGGTGAATTGTTGTGTCTTGACCAAAACCCATCTAAGCTGCAATATGTGTGTGTAGAACAATGCTCTTTACTCCCCACTGCTTGTTAATGTATTTTGTATTATGCAAAGTGTTTCATGTGTAATGAGTTCATATGTCTGAAATACAGCAATTTTATTAGCAATTCCTTTTTTTCTGCTCATGGATGTTGTGTATTCCAGTGGAAATAAAGTTTGTACAGTATATTGTAAATCTTGTTGGAAATGTTTATTTTCTTTGGAAGTTGAGGAGCCACTCTGAGAGGAGACAGCATTGTGTTTAGATTACACAGCAGTTGAGTTTCAAAGGTCTTCAACGATCTTCAACGGTCCGATGTCTCATGATGTTCACTGTTGTACCTGAACTTTAGCAGAGTGTGTCGAGTCTGTTTGTCACGTAGATGTGACCACAGTGAGAGTACTGATCATACAGGTACACTTCTATTTCTAGAGATGAGGAGAAGGCACCAACATCACCCCTGCAAACAACACCGCAAACGGCTTGCTATACATATCTTCATACTGTGAAGCTCATGTCTATATCCATCAATAGAAATGACTTGTCAGAGAACATGAAGAGGTGTGGAAAGACACAGTAATGGAATTGTGGTCATGATCTAAGCTGAGATGTGCTACAATAAGCCATTGTGCTGCAACTGGTAACCTAACACTCTGTCCCTAGCCCTCAAACCCAGATGGATGAGAATAAGATCTATCATACTACAATTTAAATAAATAACATGCCTGTTGTATAATTTTTGGATATATTGCAAGATTCACATTAGAAATATGTCCAACCTTTAAAAAGAAACTGGTGCGTCCTACAAGGAGTTGATGTCAATGTTAAACAGTACTATAACCGAAATCTTAATTATTTGAGGAACAATCCATAACCTTTCCTCCTGTGGTTTACCAAAAAATGTGAAACAATTTATTGGTGATGATGAAATAAAAAACAACTGAAATATATTTAGATTCCTGTTTTGCATTTCTTCAATGCTTGGATTTGCTTCCAAAACACTAAGTTTGCCAAAAATACACAAAAGTAATGTGATCTATGGATGCAATCCAAGCCATACCTTAGTTGGCACAGACTGGTTACTCTGACTGGAAATATGTATTATGTAAACTAAACAGACATGGATCAAGGTATCTGCCATTTCCTCATTTGGAGAAGCATTAGTCACCTCCATTACAAAGCTGTGAAAGTTGTGGGGTGAAAAAGCTCAAACAAGAAACTGTCCATCAAATTGTCCAACTTCAAATAAACCCAATAGATCAGTAACTGAACTCATTTGATCATGTCAATGTGTGTGTTGTGTTGGGTTCTGAGAATATGAAAATATACTTATTCATGTCACTGATGGAGTGCTGAGGTTTAGAGGGTCTACACCAGAAGTTATTGGTTTTAGGTGGAAGGTATATAGTTTGTGCAATTAAGCTTGGAATGTGTTGAGTGCAGGTAAGCGATTGCATGCGGCAGACATTGATGAAGGGAGAGAGCCATGGATTAGTGATGGAGGGGAGTTGAGGTCAGGTCAGGTTACCTTAAGGGAGAAATAAAAGTTCATGGCCCATATCACTAGTGTCCTGCCTAGCAGAAAATAATTATGTTTGTACAGATATGTAGAAGGAGACTCAGCCTATGAGGAATGATTAAATATCAGTGCTTGTGTGAAAATGTTTTTTGTCTAATTGGGAAGAATAAACTTGGTTAAGCTTTCATAATGTCTGAGAGTTTTTACTATGAGAATTAGAACCTAACAGTTGTTCGGGTGATGTTGCTGTTAAGCTACTGCATATTTAGTTTTGGTTTTGTAAATTTGTGTGTGTATAGTTTAAAGTAACTCTTTGAAAAATCAACTAGTTTATTTTATCAATTAATCACAAGAGTTCTAATGTTTGAAATATCTGTGCTGTAGTTACCAATATTTTCAGTAAGTTCAATGTAGGGTGGACCACATGGACAGCCTCTTAGTGGTCAATGAAAACAAGGTAATTTTCTTCAGCGTCACTAGTGATCTGTCACAAAATCACACGTGAGTCTCCATATCCTCCTCTGTAGGTTTTTCTGTGTCCTACCAAACACACATCAGTTTTCTCACATGACAATCTATGTGTGGAGTTCACTTCACTGACGGAAGGAAGTGGAAAATATGTCTTTGTCTTATATTCTTCTCATTTGTGAGTATTCAATTATCTTGGTCTTTGGATCAATATCTCTTTACACCGATTTTAAGTTTTGGTAATATGTTACTTAATGTACTGTATGCTTTATAACTTGTTCTAAGTATGTATGACACTTTATTACGTCTTATAGTAAGGCTTGTAAAATGTCTCACTAAGTTGTTTTTACCTTGTTCGAAGATGTTGCTGGTGTTGCGGTAAAAGGAAGTTGTGCAGGTACATATTACCAAATGTCACTTCTTTAATTGTCCAGCTCAACAGCTATTGATTTATTTTAGGCAAAAAGTTATTTTTTTGATGACAAATTTGTACAATACTTTTCACAATAGAGTAGCACAAAGCTTAACGTGCTATATCTTTATTAAAAACAATATGTTTTTAGTTGCAAATAGAGAGACAAGGAAGTCATACTCCACATACAAATACGTTCTGAATCCAGATTCTTATTGCTCACAATTTCATAGATTCTCTCTATTTCTCTAAACAGATTCAGTTCCCACTCCCACTATTGTAATTTCCTCTGGGTACATCAATGTAGCTACACCTGTTACAGTACGCTGTGAGTCACCAGAAGGCACAGAGTGCCATTTCAACAGAGATCATGACCCCAAACCTATAAGAAAAGTGGATTACAAGCAGGGTGCTTGCCAGTTCAAGTTGTTATGGAATGAGTTCAAAAAGTGGAACAAGACTGAAGTAGATCTCAGCTGTGTAATTCTACAGAACAGACAAGGTGAAACGATCAAAACCTCTAAACCCAGTGACGCTCGAAGACTTAATGTGGGTGGTAAGTGACAGTATTAAAGTACTCCAAACCACATGTTTACCAGAGTACACTTCCCACTTGATAAATGACTTCATAAATTACTTTCACAATTTACTGACAGATCCAATTGGAAAGCCCAGAGTTAATGTGGAGAAGATTGTGAATTACCTCAATCTTCGATGTGAGGCCAAGGCTGGCACCTCATGCTACTTTTATCTGAACAATGGTGACTCACACTTTAAAAAACTACCCTACAAAGACAATGTCTGTGTGGGGAGAGTGGCAGAAGAAGAACTGCAGAGGAAGAGGAGCAGTGCTGGAGAGATCTTCATCACCTGTGCTGTGGAGCTGGTTGTAGAGGGTGAAGATACTGTGACATCACAGCATAGTGAATCCCTCGGTATCACCATAGATGGTGAGGAAGACTAGAGCCCATCATTTTCTGTGATTTCAAATGTGTCAATCTTCTGTCGGTCTATTGTTGTATTGCAAGACTAATATATTATTATTGTACACATATCAATGTTTTATTTATT
Organism: Salvelinus namaycush; assembly: GCF_016432855.1. Lineage (NCBI taxonomy): Eukaryota > Metazoa > Chordata > Actinopteri > Salmoniformes > Salmonidae > Salvelinus > Salvelinus namaycush. Next base: position 24,349,538 of record NC_052337.1, read on the forward strand.
TCAGTTGTAAATCCTCCAGGAGCTACTAGTTCCCCATCAGTGTTCAGTGTAATCATAACTGGTCAGGAGAAGACAAGCAGCAATGTCACAGCCCAAGGAAGAGGTCAGTAGCATTGGTTTGGTTTTAGATTAACTGTGAAAATATTATCATGACAATCCTCTGTCTGTCTATTACTGTATTGCAAGACTAATACTTTATATAATTATTGTACATACTGTGTATATCATTGTTTTATTTATTTTGGTTGTAAATCCTCCTGTAGCCACCAGTTCCATCCCACTTGGAGAAGATAGGTCAGTCAGTAGTATAACTACCCAAGGAGAAGGTGTATTAAATAAACATGGTTATTGTGAGCTCAGTTTGTTGAAATACATCAGCAAGTGCCTATTCAGATGCTGTTTTTGACAGTGATGTCCCTTTCCCTTCCAGAATCCGTCTCAGAAATCCCCTTCTACCAGTATACCAGTCTTCGTGCTGTTGTCTATGTTATCATTCTGCTGATGGAATTTGTTCTGTGTCTTCTCAAATCAAATCAAATCAAATGATATTAGTCACATGCGCCGAATAGAACAGGTGTAGGTAGACCTTACAGTGAAATGCTTACTTCCGAGCCCCTAACCGACAGTGCAGTTTCAAAAAATACGGATAAGAACAAGAGATAAAAGTAACAAGTAATTAAAGAGGAGCAATAAAAAATAGCAATATATAGAGGGGGGTGCCTGTACAGAGTCAATGTGCGGGGGCAACGGTCAGTTGAGGTAGTATGTCCATGTAGGTAGAGTTAATTGAAGTGACTGTGCATAGATGACAACAGAGAGTGGCAGTATAGACGTGGTGCATGCCTTCTCATACTCACACAAATTGTAACTGATGTAGGAACTTCATTTGATTACTCTTTTGTTTCTGAGAATGTACCTGCACAGCAGGAAATGCCTACTTGCAGTGCATTTGAGATTTAAAAATGCTTCTAAAGTTTGTAATTTCCGCTTTGAAATTTTCAAACTTGATTTGCCCTAAAAGAAATCTATCAACCCCAACAAAAATATCCATTCATTTTCCTCCACATAATAATTCACATTTCCTGTTGCTGCCGGATTATTTTCCTGCTGTAGCAAACTGGCTCAAATTAAGATCCTACATCTGTTTGTTGTTCCAAAGGCTTTTGTCATGTCTTTTAATAGCTATACAACCTGCCCGTATGATTTGTTTTCATCATACTTTTATCTCTGAAGTTGATCCGCAAGGCAATGTCAAACGGAGGTAAGAGTGGTCTATATATTCAACAAAATGTACTCATGCATGTTTTTATATTATCTGTTTGAATGTGCTGGTGAATTGTTGTGTCTTGACCAAAACCCATCTAAGCTGCAATATGTGTGTGTAGAACAATGCTCTTTACTCCCCACTGCTTGTTAATGTATTTTGTATTATGCAAAGTGTTTCATGTGTAATGAGTTCATATGTCTGAAATACAGCAATTTTATTAGCAATTCCTTTTTTTCTGCTCATGGATGTTGTGTATTCCAGTGGAAATAAAGTTTGTACAGTATATTGTAAATCTTGTTGGAAATGTTTATTTTCTTTGGAAGTTGAGGAGCCACTCTGAGAGGAGACAGCATTGTGTTTAGATTACACAGCAGTTGAGTTTCAAAGGTCTTCAACGATCTTCAACGGTCCGATGTCTCATGATGTTCACTGTTGTACCTGAGCTTTAGCAGAGTGTGTCGAGTCTGTTTGTCACGTAGATGTGACCACAGTGAGAGTACTGATCATACAGGTACACTTCTATTTCTAGAGATGAGGAGAAGGCACCAACATCACCCCTGCAAACAACACCGCAAACGGCTTGCTATACATATCTTCATACTGTGAAGCTCATGTCTATATCCATCAATAGAAATGACTTGTCAGAGAACATGAAGAGGTGTGGAAAGACACAGTAATGGAATTGTGGTCATGATCTAAGCTGAGATGTGCTACAATAAGCCATTGTGCTGCAACTGGTAACCTAACACTCTGTCCCTAGCCCTCAAACCCAGATGGATGAGAATAAGATCTATCATACTACAATTTAAATAAATAACATGCCTGTTGTATAATTTTTGGATATATTGCAAGATTCACATTAGAAATATGTCCAACCTTTAAAAAGAAACTGGTGCGTCCTACAAGGAGTTGATGTCAATGTTAAACAGTACTATAACCGAAATCTTAATTATTTGAGGAACAATCCATAACCTTTCTTCCTGTGGTTTACCAAAAAATGTGAAACAATTTATTGGTGATGATGAAATAAAAAACAACTGAAATATATTTAGATTCCTGTTTTGCATTTCTTCAATGCTTGGATTTGCTTCCAAAACACTAAGTTTGCCAAAAATACACAAAAGTAATGTGATCTATGGATGCAATCCAAGCCATACCTTAGTTGGCACAGACTGGTTACTCTGACTGGAAATATGTATTATGTAAACTAAACAGACATGGATCAAGGTATCTGCCATTTCCTCATTTGGAGAAGCATTAGTCACCTCCATTACAAAGCTGTGAAAGTTGTGGGGTGAAAAAGCTCAAACAAGAAACTGTCCATCAAATTGTCCAACTTCAAATAAACCCAATAGATCAGTAACTGAACTCATTTGATCATGTCAATGTGTGTGTTGTGTTGGGTTCTGAGAATATGAAAATATACTTATTCATGTCACTGATGGAGTGCTGAGGTTTAGAGGGTCTACACCAGAAGTTATTGGTTTTAGGTGGAAGGTATATAGTTTGTGCAATTAAGCTTGGAATGTGTTGAGTGCAGGTAAGCGATTGCATGCGGCAGACATTGATGAAGGGAGAGAGCCATGGATTAGTGATGGAGGGGAGTTGAGGTCAGGTCAGGTTACCTTAAGGGAGAAATAAAAGTTCATGGCCCATATCACTAGTGTCCTGCCTAGCAGAAAATAATTATGTTTGTACAGATATGTAGAAGGAGACTCAGCCTATGAGGAATGATTAAATATCAGTGCTTGTGTGAAAATGTTTTTTGTCTAATTGGGAAGAATAAACTTGGTTAAGCTTTCATAATGTCTGAGAGTTTTTACTATGAGAATTAGAACCTAACAGTTGTTCGGGTGATGTTGCTGTTAAGCTACTGCATATTTAGTTTTGGTTTTGTAAATTTGTGTGTGTATAGTTTAAAGTAACTCTTTGAAAAATCAACTAGTTTATTTTATCAATTAATCACAAGAGTTCTAATGTTTGAAATATCTGTGCTGTAGTTACCAATATTTTCAGTAAGTTCAATGTAGGGTGGACCACATGGACAGCCTCTTAGTGGTCAATGAAAACAAGGTAATTTTCTTCAGCGTCACTAGTGATCTGTCACAAAATCACACGTGAGTCTCCATATCCTCCTCTGTAGGTTTTTCTGTGTCCTACCAAACACACATCAGTTTTCTCACATGACAATCTATGTGTGGAGTTCACTTCACTGACGGAAGGAAGTGGAAAATATGTCTTTGTCTTATATTCTTCTCATTTGTGAGTATTCAATTATCTTGGTCTTTGGATCAATATCTCTTTACACCGATTTTAAGTTTTGGTAATATGTTACTTAATGTACTGTATGCTTTATAACTTGTTCTAAGTATGTATGACACTTTATTACGTCTTATAGTAAGGCTTGTAAAATGTCTCACTAAGTTGTTTTTACCTTGTTCGAAGATGTTGCTGGTGTTGCGGTAAAAGGAAGTTGTGCAGGTACATATTACCAAATGTCACTTCTTTAATTGTCCAGCTCAACAGCTATTGATTTATTTTAGGCAAAAAGTTATTTTTTTGATGACAAATTTGTACACTACTTTTCACAATAGAGTAGCACAAAGCTTAACGTGCTATATCTTTATTAAAAACAATATGTTTTTAGTTGCAAATAGAGAGACAAGGAAGTCATACTCCACATACAAATACGTTCTGAATCCAGATTCTTATTGCTCACAATTTCATAGATTCTCTCTATTTCTCTAAACAGATTCAGTTCCCACTCCCACTATTGTAATTTCCTCTGGGTACATCAATGTAGCTACACCTGTTACAGTACGCTGTGAGTCACCAGAAGGCACAGAGTGCCATTTCAACAGAGATCATGACCCCAAACCTATAAGAAAAGTGGATTACAAGCAGGGTGCTTGCCAGTTCAAGTTGTTATGGAATGAGTTCAAAAAGTGGAACAAGACTGAAGTAGATCTCAGCTGTGTAATTCTACAGAACAGACAAGGTGAAACGATCAAAACCTCTAAACCCAGTGACGCTCGAAGACTTAATGTGGGTGGTAAGTGACAGTATTAAAGTACTCCAAACCACATGTTTACCAGAGTACACTTCCCACTTGATAAATGACTTCATAAATTACTTTCACAATTTACTGACAGATCCAATTGGAAAGCCCAGAGTTAATGTGGAGAAGATTGTGAATTACCTCAATCTTCGATGTGAGGCCAAGGCTGGCACCTCATGCTACTTTTATCTGAACAATGGTGACTCACACTTTAAAAAACTACCCTACAAAGACAATGTCTGTGTGGGGAGAGTGGCAGAAGAAGAACTGCAGAGGAAGAGGAGCAGTGCTGGAGAGATCTTCATCACCTGTGCTGTGGAGCTGGTGGTAGAGGGTGAAGATACTGTGACATCACAGCATAGTGAATCCCTCGGTATCACCATAGATGGTGAGGAAGATTAGAGCCCATAATTTTCTGTGATTTCAAATGTGTCAATCTTCTGTCGGTCTATTGTTGTATTGCAAGACTAATATATTATTATTGTACACATATCAATATTTTATTTATTTCAGTTGTAAATCCTCCAGGAGCTACTAGTTCCCCATCAGCATTCAGTGTAATCATAACTGGTCAGGAGAAGACAAGCAGCAATGTCACAGACCAAGGAAGAGGTGAGTAACATTGGTTTGGTTTTAGATTAACTGTTAGTAGTCCTAAGAACTTCAAATTGCAAGTTTAGTGAATGACTCTGTTTCTAAATGTACAGGTATTGATACATTTCCAAAATCTATAAACTGTTAAGTGTCTCGATAGTCGCTATTAATAAGGCTTATTTGCATTAACATTCTAGTCATTGTAAGGTCAGGTTATACTGTATAGATGACTCCCTGTCAGTGAGCCTTCATTCAGTTTCTTCAGGTCCAGGGTTCCTCATCATCATCAGTCTGGGTGCTGGTTCCCTTTTCCTGGTTCTGCTAGCTGGGTCTGTGCTGTGTGTTCTCCAACGCAAGTGTGGTGCGTGCTTTCAGATAGGTCTTCTCATATCCCATTCTTATTTTGTTCCAAAGGCTATTTTGAGTTTTTTTTCAAAATTGCTACATTTTTTCTCTGTATCTTTTGAAGGGGTTCAAGGCAGGCCTGTAAATACTGGGTAAGACTGGTGTATTCATTTTAGATTCAAATAATTTTTTCTTTATTCATGCACTACTATATCTTTCTGACTGTACTGCATTGTCTCGACAGAAGCCCACCTGAGCAGCAAGACCAAACCCCACCTTGTGTCTGTGAGTATGAGAGTTAACTAAAACACCAACTTTATCTTCTTTTGTTCAGTGTTTTATTTTCCCTCATTCTCTCATTTCAAACAGATTCTGTCATCACAAAGCCGTCTAGGGATGAGGTGAGTTGGTTTGAACCAGTGCAGTGTGAAGTAGCCTAATATGCACTTTACTTCCACAATATCAAGCAATATTGCCAATAGCACCAATGACAACCCTACCGTGCACACAGCTCAAAGTGACTTGAGGTCTCTCTTACAGGAAGAGGACACTAGTCTGCAATACGCTACAGTGACATCAACTGGTGACCGAGCTAGTATTCAATATGCAACAGTGAAATCTACCGGTAACCAAGATGGACCTGGGCGCACCAAGATCAAGTTTGAAATAGCTGGAGAGTACGCCCTCTTAGCAGAATCATAGAAGATTAAACATTTACTGGATAACATTTTTTGACATAGTTTACAGTTATAATCCTATATTTCTTTCTTTCTTCATATTGGATCATAGTTTACTCATAGTACAACAAATACTGCCACAACAACAAAGACTAAAGATATCTACTCCTTTCTGAAAACAAGCAGTTTCAACTATTTGCATTTTAGGTTAAATGAAATAAATGAAAAATTAACTTTGTCTGAAACGTAAAATAAATATTTTCCTAAATTGAGTTACCCAATCTAGTCAGCAGTCAACAATCAGTAGTCACCAATCTATTTCCCTCCTTGACAAGAGTCAATAGAGACTCATAGCCACAAGAAGGTAGAACAAATGTCCAACTTTGCTTGTTACATCTCTACATCTCTCTCTCCTTTTCTGATCTCTCGCTCTCTACATCTCTCTCTTTAACCATGTCTGGTGTATATTAGTTTTCAGTGGTGGAAAAAGTAGTCAACTGTCATACTTGAGTAAAAATAAAGATACCTTCATAGAAAATGACTCAAGTAAGAGTAAAAGTCAGCCAGTAAAAGTTTACTTGAGTAAAAGTCTTTCAGTATTTGGTTTAAAATATACTTAAGTGTCAAAATTAAAAGTATAAATCATTTTAAATTCCTTATATTAAGCAAACCAGAATGCACCATTTTTTTCTTTTTTTACAGAAGGCCAGGGGCACACTCCAACACTCATCATTTACAAACAAATCATGTCAGTTTAGTGAGTCCGCCAGAACAGAGGCAGTAGGGATGACCAGGGATGTTCAGTTGATAAGTGTGTGAATTTGACTATTTTCCTGTCCTGCTTATCATTCAAAATGTAACGAGTACTTTTGGGTGTCAAGGAAAATGTTTGGAGCAAAAAGTACAATATGTTCTTAAAGAATGTAGTGAACTAAAAGTAAAAGTAGTCAAAAATAGAAATAGTAAAGTATAGATACCCCAAAAAGCTACTTAAGTATTACTTTAAAGTATTTTACATTAAGTACTTTACACCACTGTTAGTTTAAAAAATGTGTTTTGTTATTATCACGGTTTACTTACAGTATGTGCCTTTACTTCCACATGTTGATACACTACCTCCATATTTCCTCTCACTGCTTCCTGATTTAGATATCAAATCACATTTTATTTGTCACATACATATGGTTAGCAGATGTTAATGTGAGTGTAGCGAAATTCTTGTGCTTCTAGTTCCAACCATGCAGTAACATCTAACAAGTAATCTATCAATTTCACAACAACTACCTTTTACACACAAGTCTAAAGGAATGAATTGTAACGAACGTCGTCGGGAGAAGGAGAAGAGGACCAAGGTGCAGCGTGGTAAGTATTCATAATACTTTTAATAAATACAAACACTTGAACAAAAAGACAAACGGACAGTTCTGCAAGGTGCAATACACAAAACAGAAAACAACTACCCACAAACACAGGTGGGAACAGGCTACCTAAGTATGGTTCTCAATCAGAGACAACGATAGACAGCTGCCTCTGATTGAGAACCACACACGGCCAAACACAAAGAAATAGACAACATAGAACACCAGACATAGAATGCCCACCCCAACTCACGCCCTGACCAAACCAAAATAGAGACATAAACAAGGAACTAAGGTCAGGGCGTGACATAAATAAGAATATGTACATATAAATATATGGATGAGCGATGGCCAAACGGCATAGGCAAGATTCAGTGGATGGTATAGAGTACAGTATATACATATGAGATGAGTAATGTAGGGTATGTTAACATTATATAAAGTGGCATTGTTTAAAGTGACTAGTGATACATTTATTACATCACATTTTTATTATTAAAGTGGCTAGAGATTTGAGTCAGTATGTTGGCAGCAGCCACTCAATGTTAGTGATGGCTGTTTAACAGTCTGATGGCCTTGAGATAGAAGCTGTTTTTCAGTCTCTCGGTCCCAGCTTTGATGCACCTGTTCTGACCTTGCCTTCTGGATGACAGAGGGGTGAACAGGCAGTGGCTGGGATGGTTGTTGTCCTTGATGATCTTTTTGGCCTTCCTGTGACATTGGGTGGTGTAGGTGTTCTGGAGGGCAGGTAGTTTGCCCCCGGTGATGCGTTGTGCAGACCGCTCCACACTCTGGAGAGCCTTGCGGTTGTGGGCGGAGTAGTTGCCGTACCAGGCAGTGATACAGCCCGACAGGATGCTCTCGATTGTGCATCTGTAGAAGTTTGTGAGTGCTTTTGGTGACAAGCCGAATTTCTTCAGCCTCCTGAGGTTGAAGAGGCGCTGCTGAGCCTTCTTCACAACACTGTCTGTGTGGGTGGACCAATTCAGTTTGTCTGTGATGTGTACACCGAGGAACTTAAAACTTTCCACCTTCTCCACTACTGTCCCGTCAATGTGGATAGGGGGGTGCTCCCTCTGCTGTTTCCTGAAGTCCACAATCATCTCCTTTGTTTTGTTGACGTTGAGTGTGAGGTTATTTTCCTGACACCACACTCCGAGGGCCCTCACCTCCTCCCTGTAGGCCGTCTCGTAGTTGTTGGTAATCAAGCCTACCACTGTAGTGTCGTCCGCAAACTTGATGATTGAGTTGGATGCGTGCATGGCCACGCAGTCGTGGGTGAACAGGGAGTACAGGAGAGGGCTCAGAACGCACCCTTGTGGGGCCCCAGTGTTGAGGATCAGCGGGGTGGAGATGTTGTTACCTACCCTCACCACCTGGGGGCGGCCCGTCAGGAAGTCCAGGACCCAGTTGCACAGGGCGGGGTCGAGACCCAGGGTCTCGAGCTTGATGACGAGTTTGGAGGGTACTATGGTGTTAAATGCTGAGCTGTAGTCGATGAACAGCATTCTCACATAGGTATTCCTCTTGTCCAGATGGGTTAGGGCAGTGTGCAGTGTGGTTGCGATTGCGTCGTCTGTGGACCTATTGTGTCGGTAAGCAAATTGGAGTGGGTCTAGGGTGTCAGGTAGGGTGGAGGTGATATGGTCCTTGACTAGTCTCTCAAAGCACTTCATGATGACGGAAGTGAGTGCTACGGGGCGGTAGTCGTTTAGCTCAGTTACCTTAGCTTTCTTGGGAACAGGAACAATGGTGGCCCTCTTGAAGCATGTGGGAACAGCAGACTGGGATAAGGATTGATTGAATATGTCCTTAAACACACCAGCCAGCTGGTCTGCGCATGCTCTGAGGACGCGGCTGGGAATGCCGTCTGGGCCTGCAGCCTTGCGAGGGTTAACACGTTTAAATGTTTTACTCACCTCGGCTGCAGTGAAGGAGAGCCCGCAGGTTTTCGTAGCGGGCCATGTCAGTGGCACTGTATTGTCCTCAAAGCGAGCAAAAAAGTTATTTAGTCTGTCTGGGAGCAAGACATCCTGGTCCGCGACGGGGCTGGTTTTCTTTTTGTAATCCGTGATTGACTGTAGACCCTACCACATACCTCTTGTGTCTGAGCTGTTGAATTGCGACTCTACTTTGTCTCTATACTGGCACTTAGCTTGTTTGATTGCCTTGCGGAGGGAATAGCTACACTGTTTGTATTCGGTCATGTTTCCGGTCACCTTGCCCTGGTTAAAAGCAGTGGTTCGCGCTTTCAGTTTCACGCGAATGCTGCCATCAATCCACGGTTTCTGGTTTGGGAATGTTTTAATCGTTGCTGTGGGTACGACATCGTCAATGCACTTTCTAATGAACTCGCTCACCGAATCAGCGTATTCGTCAATGTTGTTGTTGGACGCAATGCGGAACATATCCCAATCCATGTGATCGAAGCAGTCTTGAAGCGTGGAATCAGATTGGTCGGACCAGCGTTGAACAGACCTGAGCGCGGGAGCTTGCTGTTTTAGTTTCTGTTTGTAGGCTGGAAGCAACAAAATGGAGTCGTGGTCAGCTTTTCCGAAAGGAGGGCGGGGGAGGGCCTTATATGCATCGCGGAAGTTAGTATAACAATGATCCAAGGTTTTACCAGCCCTGGTAGTACAATCGATATGCTGATAGAATTTAGGGAGTTTTGTTTTCAGATTAGCCTTGTTAAAATCCCCAGCTACGATGAATGCAGCCTCAGGGTGTGTGGTTTCCAGTTTACATAGAGTCAGATAAAGTTCGTTCAGGGCCATCGATGTGTCTGCTTGGGGGGGAATATATACGGCTGTGATAATAATCGAAGAGAATTCCCTTGGTAGATAATGCGGTCGACATTTGATTGTGAGGAATTCTAAATCAGGTGAACAGAATGACTTGAGTTCCTGTATGTTGTTATGATCACACCACGTCTCGTTAATCATAAGGCATACACCCCCGCCCCTCTTCTTACCAGAAAGATGTTTGTTTCTGTCGGCGCGATGCGTGAAGAAACCAGCTGGCTGCACCGACTCCGTTAGCGTCTCTCGAGTGAGCCATGTTTCCGTGAAGCAAAGAACGTTACAGTCTCTGATGTCTCTCTGGAATGCTACCCTTGCTCGGATTTCATCAAACTTGTTGTCAAGAGACTGGACATTGGCGAGTAGTATGCTAGGGAGTGGAGCGCGATGTGCCCGTCTCCGAAGCCTGACCAGAAGACCGCTTCGTTTGCCCCTTTTACGGCGTCGTTGTTTAGGGTCGCCGGCTGGGATCAGATCCATTGTACTGGGTGGAAGGCAAAACACAGGATCCGCTTCGGGAGACTCATATTCCTGGTTGTAATGATGGTGAGTTGACGTTGCTCTTATATTCAGTGGTTCCTCCCGACTGTATGTAATGAAACCTAAGATTACCTGGGGTACCAATGTAAGAAATAACACATAAAAAAACAAAAAACTGCATATTTTTATAGGAACGCGAATCGAGGCGGCCATCTCTGTCGGCGCCGGAATTCTAGTAGAGCATGGCACTTGCAACACCAGGGTTGTGGGTTTGATTCCCACAGGGTATCAATGTGAATGAAAATGTATGCACTCACTAAGTTGCTCTGGATAAGAGTGTATGATGAAAATGTATATTTAGGTTAACTTTTTTGTTTGTGTATGTTTACTGTATGTGCAAGGTGTACACAGTTGCTGTCTTGTTTGAAAAGTCACCTTTAATGGCAAGCAATGAACTCTTAATCACAAGGGTTCTCACATTTGAAATAGTTGTGCTCTAGTTACCTATATTTTCACTAAATTCAATTAATGTGCACATCAGGGACAGTCCTTTAGTGGTCAGTAAAATAAGGTGCATTATTCAACGTCACTAGTGATCTGTCACTTATGAGTCTCCATATCCTGCTTTCTAGGTTGCTCTGTGTCCACATACTTTTTTACACATTGTAATCTATCTGTTCACCTTTTTATTGACGGAAGAAAGTGGAAAATATGATCTTATCTTCTATTAATTTGTGAATTTTCAATTATTACTTATATTTTCTATCAATGATCTATTTACACAGATATTTTAAGTAGCCCATATGTTAGACTGGAACACCTTATTTGGTTTTACAGATGTGGCTAGTGCTGCAGAAATTAGAAGGTTGTGCAGGTATGTATGTATGAATTATAGAATGCCACTCCTTATGATTGTCCAGCTCATTGTCAGCCATTGAATATAATTATAATCATTGTCTTTGAGGCACAAAAGCCTTTCTTGTCGATAGACGTTTTGTAAAACTATGGAGTTATTTAAGAATTTTGACTTAACATTTATAGTTAAGGATAGCAAATAGAGAAATATGGAAGTGATACTCCAAATGCAAAATACCTTCTAAATCAAGGCACAATTCAAGTTTTCAAAGATTCTCTTTCGCTCTAAACAGATTCTGTTCCCACTCCAACCATGGTATTATCCACTGGGTACATCAATGTAGCTACTCAGCCTGTTACAGTACGCTGTGAGTTACCAGAAGGCATTATTTAAGGAACAATCCATAACCTTTCCAGCTGTGGTCTACCAAAAAATGTGAAACAATTTATTGGTGGTAATGAAATAAAAACTCAAAAATATATTTGGATTCCTGTTTTGTATTTCTTCAATGCTTGGATTTGCTTCCAAAACACTAAGTTTGCCAAAAATACACAAAAGTAATGTGATCTATGGATGCAATCCAAGCCATGACTTAGTTGGCACAGACTGGTTACTCTGACTGGAAATATGTATTATGTAAATTAAACAGACATGGATCAAGGTATCTGCCATTTCCTCATTTGAAGAAGCATTAGTCACCTCCATTACAAAGCTGTGAAAGTCATGGGGTGAAAAATCTCAAACAAGAAACTATCCATCAAATTGTCCAACTTCAAATAAACCCAATAGATCAGTAACTGAACTCATTTGATCATGTCAATGTGTGTGTTGTGTTGGGTTCTGAGAATATAAAAATATACTTATTCATGTCACTGATGGAGTGCTGAGGTTTAGAGGGTCTACACCAGAAGTTAACGGTTATAGGAGGAAGGTATATAGTGTGTGCAATTAAGCTTGGAATGTGTTGAGTGCAGGGAAGCGATTAAATGTGCCCGGCATTGATGAAGGGAGAGAGCCATGGATTACTGACGGAGGGGGGTTGAGGTCAGGTCAGGTCACCTTAAGGGAGAAATATAAGTTTATGGCCCGTATCTCTAGTGTCCTGCCTTGCAGTTGTTAGGGTGATGTTGCTGTTAAGCTACTGCGTATTTAGCTTTGGTTTTGTTTATTTGTGTGTGTATAGTTTAAAGTAACTCTTTAAAAAGTCAACAAGTTTATTTGATCAATTAATCACAAGAGTTCTCATATTTGAAATATCTGTGCTGTAGTTACCTTTATTTTCAGTGAGTTCAATGTAGGGTGGACCACATGGACAGCCCCTTAGTGGTCAATGAAAATAAGGTAATTTTCTTCAGCGTCACTAGTGATCTGTAACAACATCTCTCGTGAGTGTCCACATCCTCCTCTGTAGGTTTTTCTGTGTCCTACCAAACACACATCAGTTTTCTCACATGACAATCTATGTGTGGAGTTCACTTCACTGATGGAAGGAAGTGGAAAATATGTCTTTGTCTTATATTCTTCTCATTTGTGAGTATTCAATTATTTTGGTCTTTGGATCAATGTCTCTTTACACCGATTTAAGTTTTGGTAATATGTTACTTAATGTATGCTTTATAACTTGTTCTAAGTATGTATGACACTTTATTACGTCTTATAGTAAACGTCTTATAGTAAACGTCTTAGGCTTGTAAAATGTCTCACTAAGTTGTTTTTACCTTGTTCGAAGATGTTGCTGGTGTTGCGGTAAAAGGAAGTTGTGCAGGTACATATTACCAAATGTCACTTCATTAATTGTCCAGCTCAACAGCTATTGATTTATTTCAGGCATAAAACTTTTTTTTTGATGACAAATTTGTACACTACCTTTCATAATAGAGTAGCACAATGCTTAAAGTGCCAAATCTTTATTAAGAAATGTATTTAGTTGCAAATAGAGAGACAAGGAAGTCATACTCCACATACAAATACGTTCTGAATCAAGATTCTTATCACTCACAATTTCATAGATTCTCTCTATTTCTCTAAACAGATTCAGTTCCCACTCCCACTATTGTATTTTCCCCTGAGTACATCAATCTAGCTACACCTGTTACAGTACGCTGTGAGTTACCAGAAGGCACAGAGTGCAATTTCTACAGAGATCAGGACCCCAAACCTATAAGAAAAGTGGATTACAAGCAAGGTGCTTGCCAGTTCAAGTTGTTATGGAATGAGTTCAAAAAGTGGAACAAGACTGAAGTAGATCTCAGCTGTGTAATTCTACAGAACAGACAAGGTGAAACGATCAAAACCTCTAAACCCAGTGACGCTCGAAGACTTAATGTGGGTGGTAAGTGACAGTATTAAAGTACTCCAAACCACATGTTTACCAGAGTACACTTCCCACTTGTTAAATGACTTCATAAATTACTTTCACAATTTACTGACAGATCCAATTGGAAAGCCCAGAGTTAATGTGGGGAATAATGGGTATTACCTCTATCTTCGATGTGAGGCCAAGGCTGGCACCTCATGCTACTTTTATCTGAACAATGGTGATTCACACTTTAAAAAACTACCCTACAAAGACAATGTCTGTGTGGGGAGAGTGGCAGAAGAGGAACTGCAGAGGAAGAGGAGCAGTGCTGGAGAGATCTTCATCACCTGTGCTGTGGAGCTGGTGGTAGAGGGTGAAGATACTGTGACATTACAGCATAGTGAACCCCTCGGTATCACCATAGACAGTGAGGAAGACTAGAGCCCATCATTTTCTGTGATTTCAAATGTGTCAATCTTCTGTCGGTCTATTGTTGTATTGCAAGACTAATATATTATTATTGTACACATATCAATATTTTATTTATTTCAGTTGTAAATCCTCCAGGAGCTACTAGTTCCCCATCAGTGTTCAGTGTAATCATAACTGGTCAGGAGAAGACAAGCAGCAATGTCCCAGCCCAAAGAAGAGGTGAGTAACATTGGTTTGGTTTTAGATTAACTGTTAATAGTCCTAAGAACTTCAAATTGCAAGTTTAGTGAATGACTCTGCTTCTAAATGTACAGGTATTGATACATTTCCAACATCTATAAACTGTTAAGTGTCTCGATAGTCGCTATTAATAAGGCCTTATTTGCATTAACATACTAGTCATTGTATGGTCAGGTTATACTGTATAGATGACTCCCTGTCAGTGAGCCTTCATTCAGTTTCTTCAGGTCCAGTCATCATCAGTCTGGGTGCTGGTTCCCTTTTCCTGGTTCTGCTAGCTGGGTCTGTGCTGTGTGTTCTCCAACGCAAGTGTGGTGCGTGCTTTCAGATAGGTCTTCTCATATCCCATTCTTATTTTGTTCCAAAGGATACTTTGAGTTATTTTCAAAATTGCTAAATTCTTTCTATGTGTGTTTTGAAGGGGTTCAAGGCAGGCCTGTAAATACTGGGTAAGACTGGTGTATTTATTTTAGATTCACATAATTATTTCTTTATTCATGCTATATCTTTCTGACTGGCATTGTCTCGACAGAAGGCCACCTGAGCAGCAAGACCAAACCCCACCTTGTGTCTGTGAGTATGAGAGTTAACTAAACCACCAACTTTATCTTCTTTTGTTCAGTGTTTTATTTTCCCTCATTCTCTCATTTTAAACAGATTCTGTCATCACAAAGCCGTCTAGGGATGAGGTGAGTTGGTTTGAACCAGTGCAGTGTGAAGTAGCCTAATACGCACTTTACTTCCACAATATCAAGCAATTTTGCCAATAGCACCAATGACAACCCTACCGTGCACACAACTCAAAGTGACTTGAGGTCTCTCTTACAGGAAGAGGACACTAGTCTGCAATACGCTACAGTGACATCAACTGGTGACCGAGCTAGTATTCAATATGCAACAGTGAAATCTACCGGTAACCAAGATGGACCTGGGCGCACCAAGATCAAGTTTGAAATAGCTGGAGAGTACGCCCTCTTAGCAGAATCATAGAAGAAGAAACATTTACTGGATAACATTTTTTGACATAGTTTACAGTTATAATCCTATCTTTCTTTCTTTCTTCATATTGGATCATAATTTACTCATACAAAAAAATACTGCCACAACAACAAAGACTAAAGATATCTACTCCTTTCTGAAAACAAGCAGCTTCAACTATTTGCATTTTAGGTTCGATTAAATAAATGAAAAATAAACTTTGTCTGAAACGTAAAATAAATATTTTCCTAAATTGAGTTACCCAATCTAGTCAGCAGTCAACAATCAGTAGTCACCAATCTATTTCCCTCCTTGACAAGAGTCAATAGAGACTCAAAGCCACAAGAAGGTAGAACAAATGTCCAACTTTGCTTGTTAAATCTCTACATCTCTCTCTCCTTTGCTGATATCTCGCTCTCTACATCTCTCTCTTTAACCATGTCTGGTGTATATTAGTTTTCAGTGGTGGAAAAAGTAGTCAACTGTCATACTTGAGTAAAAATAAAGATACCTTCATAGAAAATGACTCAAGTAAAAGTAAAAGTTACCCAGTAAAATTCTACTCGAGTAAAAGTCTAAGTATTTGGTGTAAAATATACTTAAGTATCAAAAGTAAAAGTATAAATCATTTCAAATGCCTTATCTTAAGCAAACCAGAATGCACCATTTTTTTTTTCTTTTTCACGGAAGGCCAGGAGCACATTCCAACACTCAGCCATCAGTTACAAACAAATTATGTCAGTTTAGTGAGTCCGCCAGATCAGAGGCAGTAGGGATGACCAGGGATGTTCGGTTGATAAGTGCGTGAATTTGACTATTTTCCTGTCCTGCTAATCATTCAAAATGTAGCGAGTACTTTTCGGTGTCAAGGAAAATGTATGGAGTAAAAAGTACAATATTTTCTTAACTTCTCTAGGGTAAGGGGCAGCATTTGGAATTTTGGATGAAATGCATGCCCAAATTAAACTGCCTGCTTCTCGGGCCCAGAAGATATGATATGCATATAACTAGTAGATTTGGATAGAAAACACTCTAAAGTTTCCAAAACTGTTAAAATAGTGTCTGTGAGTATAACAGAACTGATTTGGCAGGCGAAAACCTGAGAAAAATCCATTCAGGAAGTAGTTTTTTTGTTTGTTGTAGTTTTCTATTCAATGCCATTACAGTATCCATTGACTTAGGACACAAATTGCAGTTTCTATGCCTTCCACTAGATGTCAACAGTCTTTAGAAATTGTTTCAGGCTTGTATCCTGAAAAATTAGGAAGTAAGAGCAGTTTGAATGAGTGGACCCTAAAGTGTCACAGAGCTTTTTCATGCCCGCGACCGAGAGAGTGCGTTTCTTGTTTACCTTTTAAATTGACGACGTTATTGTCCGGTTGAAATATGATCGATTATTTAGGCTAAAAACAACCTGAAGATTGAATATAAACATCGTTTGACATGTTTCTATGAACTTTACGGATACAATTTGGATTTTTATGTCTTCCTTTTTTTGACTGCGTTTGAGCATGTGGATTACTGAAGAAAACGCGCGAACAAAACAGAGGTTTTTTGGATATAAAGAGACTTTATCGAACAAAAGGAACATTTATTGAGTAAATTAATGTCTGCTGAGTGCAACCATATGAAGATCATCAAAGGTAAGGGATTAATTTTATCTCTATTTCTGACTTGTGTAACTGTTCTACTTGGCTGGTTACTGTTTGTAATGATTTGTCTATTGGGCTATGTTCTCAAATAATCGTAAGGTATGCTTTCGCCGTAAAGCATTTTTACGGCATTTTTACATTCATAAATCTGACACCGTGGTTGGATTCACAAGAAGTTAATCTTTAAACCTATGTAAAATATGTTTTGTTTTGTGAATTTTTATAATGAGTATTTCTGTATTTAAATTTGGCGACCAGCAGTTTCACTGGCTGTTGAAGAGGTGGGACGCTACCGTCGTAAGTTTTAAGATTGTAGTGAACTAAATGTAAAAGTAGTCAAAAATATAAATAGTAAAGTATAGATACCCCCAAAAGGTACTTAAGTATTACTTTAAAGTATTTTTACTTAACTTTACACCACTTTTAGTTAAAAAAATATGTTTTGTTATTATCATGGTTTACTTACAGTATGTGACTTTACTTCCACATTTTGATACACTACCTCTATATTTCCTCTATCTGCTTCCTGTATTACATATCAAACATATCAAAAATTAAATGTTCTTGGTCATATACACATGGTTAGCAGATGTTAATGCGAGTGTAGCAAAATTCTTGTGCTTCTAATTCCAACCATGCTGTCACGTTCCTGACCTGTTTTCCGTTGTTTTTGTATTTGTTTAGTATGGTCAGGGCGTGAGCTGGGTGGGTAGTCTATGTTATGTGTTTCTATGTTGGGTTCAATGTGTTGCCTGATATGGTTCTCAATTAGGGGCAGGTGTTTGACGTTTCCTCTGATTGAGAACCATATTAAGGTAGGCTGTTCTCACTGTTTGTTGGTGGGTGATTGTCTTCCGTGTTAGTGTTTGTACCACACGGGACTGTATCGTTTGTTCTAGTCTGTACCTGTTCGTACGTTCTTCGTGTTTATGTAAGTTCATATGTTCAGGTCGGTCTACGTCGTTTTTTGTTTTGTTATTTTCTCAAGTGTGTTACGTGTTCGTCTGGCTTTAATAAAGCATTCATGTCTTCATACCTCGCTGCGTTTTGGTCCAATCCCTACACCTCCTCTTCAGACGAAGAGGGGGAAATCAACCGTTACACATGCAGTAACATCTAACAAGTAATCTAACAATTTCACAACATCTACCTTTTACACACAAGTGTAAAGGAATGAATAAGAATATGTACATATAAATATATGGATTAGCGATGGCCGAACGGCATAGGCAAGAAGCAGTAGATGGTATAGAGTACAGTATATACCCATGAGACGAGTAATGTATGGTATGTAAACATTATATAAAGCGGCATTGTTTAAAGTGACTAGTGATACATTTATTACATCCAGTTTTTTATTATTAAAGTGGCTGACCCATATTTGGGTCAGTATGTTGGCAGCAGCTACTCAATGTTAGTGGTGGCTGTTTAACAGTCTGATGGCCTTGAGATAGAAGCTGTTTTTCAGTCTCTCGGTCCCAGCTTTGATGCACCTGTACTGACCTCACCTTCTGGATGATAGCGGGGTGAACAGGCAGTTGCTCGGGTGGTTGTTGTCCTTGATGATCTTTTTGGCCTTCCTGTGACATCGGGTGGTGTAGGTGTTCTGGAGGGCAGGTAGTTTGCCACCGGTGATGCGTTGTGCAGACCTCACTACCCTCTGGAGAGCCTTACGGTTGTGGGCGGAGCAGTTGCCGTACCAGGCGGTGATACAGCCCGACAAGATGCTCTCGATTGTGCATCTGTAAAAGTTTGTGAGTGTTTTTGGTGACAAGCCAAATTTCTTCAGCCTCCTGAGGGTTAAGAGGAGCTGTTGCGCCTTCATCACCTTGCGTTCTTTGTGGGTGGACCATTTCAGTTTGTCAGTGATGTGTACGCTGAGAAACTTAAAACTTTCCACCTTCTCCATACTGTCCCATCGATATGGATAAGGGAGTGCTCCCTCTGCTGTTTCCTGAAGTCCACGATCATCTCCTTTGTTTTGTTGATGTTGAGTGTGAGGTTGTTTTCCTGACACCATACTCCAAGGGCTCTCACCTCCTCCCTGTAGGCCGTTTCATCGGTGTTGGTAATATCTGCTACTCTGTGGACCCCACCTCTTCCTGTAGTCTGTCAGTATCTGTTCCTCTCAGACCAATTGCATTCTCATACTGGGCTATAAATAGATGTGCAAAGGTTTTAAGATATGATTCATTTGAACAAGTATACTTGATGCATGTGTAAATGAACAGCTTTCTTGATGTATAAGTAAACTATTAATGTGCAAAGCTTCAACTGGAGACAAATGAAACCCACATGATAATTGCAGCAATTCAATAATATTTTTAATATATTTTTTGCAATTACAAGCGGTTCCTGCCAGTTAGGCCTGGTTAGGCCCAACCTAATCTCGAAAACCCAGAACAAAATCTTGCATGAACTTAACTCTCATAACCCCTGTGCTCCCGACACAGGTAACATGTTTGTTTTCGGATCTTAGGACAGAATGGGCCCACCCAGATCTGTCTTATCTACACCTACAATTGGAGCACATTAAAAAACCTATGACAGCTATAGGTATGTTAGTGTATATGAAAATGATGCACCATCACAAAAGGGAGCTTTTGTTTCACCATAAAAGTAGAGAGGAGAGACACAAAATACAGTGTGTCACTCTCACACTCACTACTGTGGCATTGCCTGAGTCATTATCTACAGCCAACAGCTTCTGTGTATATTTGTAAAAACATTTTTGAGGACATGGGAAAATAGTCGACCCCGTAAGCAAATCTCATTTCCATACATCCTGTTTCACTTCTCTCTCTGCATTATAATAATAACAGGTGGCAGGTTTGGGACGTTCAAAGAACTCTCAACCATGATCCAATGAATGTGCTGCTGGTGCCTTATGTGTTAGTTATGTATTATTAATAATATCATTATTGTACTGTATAATAAAATGTTAAATAATTTACTTTCATAACAATATCCCTAATTGTACTTTTGTTGGAATGACAATGAACTACATTTCTTGTAGTCTCTCTTGACCTACAGTTAACAGATGCAGGTACGTTTCTCCCCTTCTCTTGCTTGTTTAGTCATTCAACATTAGGGATGCACTTTTGTGATTTGCATGGTTATCAATGGCTGGGAAATAAATGTTGAGCTCTAAAGAAGGGAATAATCTTGCATTTTGAATTAGTTTTAGAACGGACACAAACTGTAGTTTTTTCACTATGATGTTATCATACCTATCTCTCCTCAACTATCTCTCTCTTTCCTCAACTATCTCTCTCTTTCCTCAACTGTCTCTCTCTTTCCTCAACTATCTCTCTCTTTCCTCAACTATCTCTCTCTTTCCTCAACTATCTCTCTCATTCCTCAACTATCTCTCTCTTTCCTCAACTATCTCTCTCATTCCTCAACTATCTCTCTCTTTCCTCAACTATCTCTCTCTTTCCTCAACTATCTCTCTCTTTCCTCAACTATCTCTCTCATTCCTCATCCGTCAAGGGGACAAGGAATCAAGGGGACAAAGAATCAGACAAACACTTGGATTACCCAGAAGAAGCACCAGATCGCAGTAAGCCGGAAGTTTGTGACCCTGACTGAAGTGGTTGAGCTGAGCTGCGAGTCCTCTGCCCTTGTAGAGGGTCAGCAGTGTTTGTTCTATGTGGATTCTAAACTCAAGGAGCTTGGTCGCTCAAATGCCAGCCACAACCAATGCTCCCTCTCAGTAATGGGGTCAGAGCTGCTTGGGTGGAAGCCCAGAGGGCTGTGGTCAAAGGTCACCGTCCAGTGTCATTACGAAGAGGAGGAGGGCGTCCACTCACCTCCCAGCAAAAATGTCACAGTGGTGGTGTGGAACACAAGTAAGAAAGATTACATGAGAAATGTAATGCATAGATTCCTGATTTAGGTCATTCATCCATTTGGTCAAAAATACAATTTTCTCTGTTACAGACATGCTGACTAAGTACATCATCCGATGTATGGCCCTGATAGGATTCATAATTCTACTTGCAGTATTCATATTCTGCATCACCTGTCTCCTCTCACTGAAAGCAAAGAGTATGTGAACCTGGGATCTAACAGCCTTTTAAACGTATTAGCAAAACCGATCAGACAGAATCACTCATGTATTCCATTGTTTTACTGTCATAGGGAACGGACGCCTCGTCATAACAAGGTGAATATTGTTGGTTGTGTGTTGAACAGTATGATTATGACAGCATACAGAACATACCGTTCAAATGTGAATGCCTTTCTCACCTATCCATGTCTTTCAGATCGTCCAGTGTCCAGACATTGCAAGGAGACCCTACCCTAACAAGTATGTATGATGATGCCACAGCGAAGTGTACGTGTGTAGGCCTATTATTATGGAGATATTTACCACAGTCCCGTATTAACAGCACATTTATGTGATTCTGTTTACACAGCAAGTGACACAACAAATCCTGCAGAATCTCCACAGGAAAAGAAGGCAATACCATGACATAATTATGTTTTTATGTAGCTGCCTCATGCTCTTCCTCTACTTTGCCACCATAGTGCTTTTTTGGTTTTCTGTGCATAAACAGTACAGTGGGCTGGCACACAACATATAAGCATGTTATAAATGAATAACAGTTGGAATTGTGGTTTATTGAAAGGATTTGATGATTTGATGTTTTCTTTCAAATAGTGATTTGTCCTCATCCCTTTGTTGCAATCACAGGAAGGTGAAGATGATTTGTGCTATGCCCCCGTGTCCCATGCTGGTGCTCCTCCATCCTACTCAGTCATGTTTGAGCAAGGCCATGACTATGCCACAGTGGTCATATACTGACCAGCATGTGCCGACCTGAATGGACATGAAAGGACTTCCACATGGATAGATTGTTTGACTTCAACACCCCCATTTCAATCTATTTGCATTGTAGTTTTGATCATCCAATTTGTCACTTTAAGAGAACAATAAAGATTTTGTATTCCACCATAATTTCTGTTTGTCTCGTGTGCACCTGTCAGTCCCAGTCGCGGGAAACAGTAAAACGCTACTTTTCGCTGACCAGGCACTCATCTTTGCTTACCTGCTGAATGCTTCTAAATGTAAGCCATTTACTTAAAGTAATAATTACTTCTTAAGCTACTCTCTCATTTCTCAATTAAATTGAAATCATATGTTAAGTCATCTGCTTTTATAAATTCAACGAGGGTTAAGTCTACTCCAAATGTGCACGGTCCGTTGGTAAATTGGCAAGTTTTCTAACCGTTATCTCACGGTGTGGTGGTGACAAACTACTCTACTACTACCCCACCGTAGCAATACGAGACACGTTTATACCACTAGGTGGCAATGTTGAATCCTGTTTTGCAACAATTTTAAGAGCTCCTTGTAGGCAGGGAAAACCCTTTTAGGACATTTCTGTTATTGGAATAGGCTATCATCAAAATAAGTCAATCGTACAATACCATTGGAAATTAAGGTTGAAATTTACATTTATGTTCCTAAAATTTAAATTGAAAATGTATTGTCGCTGCTTCCTATTGACAAGCCATTTTGATAAATAGCCCAATGTCAAAACACAGTCTAGAGATTAGATTAGACATTAGAGAGTTTAATAGTCACATCATGCACGTGGTTGCAGATGTAATTACAGGGCACGAGCTCCAACAATGCAGGACAAAGTGAAATAAAATACAAATAGATAAAAATACAATGATAATTGGGGTCCATGGGGGGAGGTCACGTTCGTTGTAGTGAGGAGACCAAAGCGCAGCGTGATGTGAATACATATTTTTAATAGAAGACGACTGAACACGAAGAACACTAAACAAACTAACAAAATGAACGTGAACGCTATAAACAATGAGTGCAGACATGCAACTTCACATAGACAATAACCCACAAACCAAACTGGAAAATGGCAACCTAAATAGGATCCCCAATCAGAGACAACGATAAACAGCTGCCTCTGATTGGGAACCAATCTAGGCCACCATAGACCTACATATGTCTAGACTAGGCTAGACACACACACCTAGACATACAAAAAACCCTAGACAAGACAAAAACACACATACCACCCTCGTCACACCTTGACCTAACCAAAATAATAAAGAAAACAACGAATACTAAGGTCAGGGCGTGACGGGGGTTAGCGTCCATTAGAGGGGAAGGGAAATGTCCAAAGGAGGAGCAGCAGGGGGAGTAGGTGACTAGTCGCGACTATTCAGCATAATACATGTCTATTGGGGTGAGATCTGGGTAAAAATGTCCTTTGAGGTGGGGGGTAGTAGCCTGATGGTCTGGGGGTAGAAGCTATTGGCCAGTCTTACAGTTTTTACCATGATGCTCCTATTCTGCCTGCGTCTGTGTGATAGAAACGGGGAGAACAGTCCATGGCTCGGGTGGCTGGGGTCCCTGAGGATCGTCTTGGCCTTCCTGCGAGACCTGGTGCTGTAGGTGTCCAAATCAATAAGCAATATGCAGAAACAGTTCGTTATATATTTATAACCTAAACCTAAAATCTACTATCTACACATGTGCAACAATAGTATTTTTTTTTAAACGAGCACCTTATAAACTGCACACGCACCAAAACCCTGGTGTTCTGTTAAAACTAACACAGATCAAAAACTACACGGAATCTGGTAATAATGTGTTGCCTACAATTTGTAGAAGACAGCTAGCTACATTTTGAAGTGTTGCATTTTGATTCAAGTGGGTCGCCAACGCGGTAGGTTTAATGCAACACTTTTTTTTACCACTTCCATCAATATCATGCTGAAATCAATAGAGCAGGTCCAAATGTTTGGGCTGTAGCGTTGTTGGTTAGATGAGAACTTATAGCTTACAGTATTGGCCTATCTAAATATTGGAATTTCGGATGTTGATTTCCGGTGATCTGACAACATTAGTCTGCACTATTGAGGTATGAGTACAGGTTCAGTAGTCTTATTGTTGTAGATTAAAATGCATTATGTCATTATTAAAAAATATATTTATAGGATATCATTCACCAACATTTCAGTAGGTGGCAGTATTATACATATTTTTGTATTCCAGACTATTTGCAAGTATAACATCTATTCTCATAGTGGTATTGACATTTTTGACACATGGGAAAAAACTTAATTGGAACCTGCCCCATCAGTTAGAGTGGAATACTGCCTAGCCTACATTGATGTGCCTAGTATGTCATTTCCCATTTGACATTTGTGCTGAACACAGAATAAACCCCCATTCTATTCCTGGGGCTATTGAACCATATTTTGGAGTGTTTATTGCCTCCAGTTGATTGGGGACCATTACCATCAGTCAAAATAAAGTCCAAAGCTGTCAATCACACCAACGGAATTTCCCTCCCTGCTTGGTGTCAGTAGTGGTAGTTGGAGTTTGTACCCTATTGAATGACACATGAAGAAGTGATGAATGGAAAGACCCCAAATCAATGCAGGTTTTATTGACATACTGTACACACACACACAGACACACAGACACACACACACACAGACACACAGACACACACACACACACACACACACACACACACACACACACACACACACACA
Organism: Salvelinus namaycush; assembly: GCF_016432855.1. Lineage (NCBI taxonomy): Eukaryota > Metazoa > Chordata > Actinopteri > Salmoniformes > Salmonidae > Salvelinus > Salvelinus namaycush. Next base: position 24,374,111 of record NC_052337.1, read on the forward strand.
CACACACACACACACACACACACACACACACACACACACACACACACACACACTCAATAAATAAATTGCTTGGTCACCAGGGAGACATCCCCTATTCATCTATGAGTCCTTAATGGGAAACATTTTTAATTATTTAATTACTTGTTTAAACAAAAATGCTTGGCTGAGGAATGCACAGTTTCATATATTTGAATATGTGTTCCCTATGCACAGTATTGATTTAATGCTTCATTTTGCGGGTAGGCTAACTGGAATGAGCAAATCATTTCAGTTGCATTCTCAAGCCAGGCAGTTGAATGCAAGTGTGCTGATATATTGGCTCATGGCAACCATAAATAAATATGACTAATGTGTTTCTGGTCAGGTGGCTGCTGTCTTAAGACTATGCAGAGAGCGTGATACCCCCACCATGATGTCAGTGTAATTCCTTTGTTTCTATGTCTCCGGCGTTGAGAAGGATTCCACATATAGCGCTGAGATTACATTTAGTGTGACTGGAATATAAATAAATGGAGCGACTAGAATATGCCTTTTACTTCCATTTCCATGTTTGCCCTTGCTCTCTTTTCCCTCGATCAATGATTGTGTGAGGTCCTTATTGGTTCTGGAATGATTCATTATTTGTTCTACAGTGAAAAGGAGAGGGAGAAGACAGGGCGGCAACGTGCATGCAATTTTTATGAAACACACATGTTTTTGATGTTTATTCCTTGTCTGTTGCTGACTGTAAAACATAACAGAACCTGATTAGCTAGGGTGAACACAGCCCCATCTTACTGCTTGTGTACTGCTCCATGTCAATAAATCACACAGAGAAATACATACCAACAATTGTCTATACATCTTTGAAAACCCAAAGATATATAGAATAGACTTTAGAGCAGAGCAAGAAAAGCCTGTATATTTAAGCAATAATGCCCAAGGGGGTGTGGTATATAGCCAATATGCCACTGCTAAGGGCTCGGAGTGCCTGTACACAGCCCTTAGCTGTGGTATATTGGCCATATACCACAAACCCCCGAGGTGCCTTATTGCAATTATAAACTACTAATCAACGTAATTAGAGCAGTAGAAATAAATGGTTTGTCATACCCGTGGTATATGACCTTATATACCACGGCTGTCAGCCAATCAGCATTCAGGGCTCGAACCACCCAGTTTATACATTTGATTGAAGAATAACAACGTTTCTGCTATACTGCAGGATTGGCGTCCTTTTCCTTTGAGGGAATTGTGGAACCGTGGAAGAGGCAAGAAGAAGCAAGGGGTGACAAAAATTATTTGAAGGAATCTGCAGTTCGTGTGCCCTTACAATAGTATTTTACACACACAGTTCTCAGCAGCTTGGTCAGTGAAGTGGAGGATAGAGAGAAGCAGAGGAGGACATAACAGAGGGAGAAAGAGAGAGGGAGCTCTGCAGCAGGATCCCCACCGTGCTGAGGCCAGGACTGCGTGACTGGTCTGTGCTGGGTGAGGGGGAGGGGAGGCATATCAGTGCAACACAGCCTTACTGGATGAGTAGCAGCAGCAGCAGCAGTAACACTAGCAGCATCTCATTTGTGGCTGCTGGGGGCTCGGTCGCTAGAGCACCGCGCTCCCGCTCACACACACACAGGCGCTCCCAGCGCCACCGTCACACACACACAGTGGCAGCCTCAGCCGTCGTTAGAGCCTGGGCTGGGGCAGGGACGGGGACCGCTACTGTGACGACTGGAGCTACGGCGATAGCAGCTGCGGCACCATGGCGCAAGCCGCCAAGCAGCTACGCAAGAACAAGGACCTAGCGGAGCTCGCAGCTCAGGAGCTGAAGGATAAGGAGGAGGAGAAGAACAAGAAGAGGAATCGATCGAGGGACCGGAGACGCAAGGTATGGCTGACTGAGGATGGTGTCAATTTCTCTGTCTTTGTTCTCTCTCTCGCTCTCTCTCTCTCCCTGTCTCCCTCCCTCCATTGTACAGGACGGGTTAGGAATACTTAACAATATAATTACACACACAGTCACGCGCACACATCCGCCATGTGTTAACCTTTTATGCACAGATGCTCATGCACAGGTTGTGTTTGTTCAGTCAGACATGCCCTGCCCGCTTCTCCCCGGAGGGTGTCATGCTCTTTACTCTGGTGTTTTCCCCATATGTCATTTCTCTTGGAGGGTGGAGTCACAGAGGGTCGGGGGCGGTGTGGGGAGACAGGCAGGGATCCTATCTGTCTTCCTCCACTCTTCCCCTCTCCTAATCTCCTAGCGGAGTCGTTATGTCCTGCTTGCTGGGTTTAATGTGCCTTTCAGGTTCTATTGTTTTCCCCTCCTGTGGACCTGCTGTAGTATGTGCCACATATCTCTGATAGGCTGGCTTTTATAGTCACTTTCCTAGATGAGTGTGTGAGAGAGACTGTTCATCCATCCTCGGCTGAGAGGGAAAGAGTGATCTCTTCTCTCCTTCCCCTATTTGCTAAGCTTAATATTCCTCCTATAAAGAACAGCCTGTTTTAATGTAAACCTCCCAGCTCTACCTGTGAGATTAAGGGTTAAAGGGATGTTCTCCAATAGGGTGCACTGCAGCTGCCTCCAACTCTCGAGTCAGTGTTCTTTGCTGTAGGCTACAGTGATATCTCCACCTGCTCCTTCAATTATCATGGCTCATTTGCTCATTACCTGGGTATTGATGGTGACATGACACCTCATTGTTGATGTCTTGTGTGTGTATTATCATCACTGTAAGACAACGTGAGGTCAGTGTGTAGAGTGGTGGGATCTTGGAGAAGTCTGAGGATGGTGGGAGAAAAGGAGAGAACAGAGATATATAGATGGAATAGCAGAGAGAGAGAGAGAGAGAGAGAATAAGGAGAGCAGAGGCAGAGGAGGGAGCCCGTAGCTCCACGTGACGGTTGTTCATACCATGGCAAACAGTCTCAGCAATGTCAGAGGCATCTTACAGGGAGGATATCCTGTTCAGAACATCTGTCACAGGCCAGCTTTTATCTCTGACCTTTATCTCTGACACCATCCAAATGAGAGACGGCGAAAGAGAGGGAGGAGAGAAGGAGAGGATACCTCTGCAATACCAATTAATAGCAATTGTTGGCTGCAATCATTTCAATACAACACACACATTTGAAAACATCATATTGCTTGCTGTATGCCAAGGTTGGCATTGGAATAAGGTTGAGACAGCGGCATTATGAATTATTGATAACCCTTCCATAATGTGATGATCTACCCTGTCTGTAGTCGGTATGTGTAAAAGGAAAGGTGTCTACACTACAATATCTTCATGCATACAATGCATTCAGAAAGTATTCAGACCCCTTGACTTTTTCCAAATTTTATTACGTTACAGCCTTATTCTAAAATGGATTTAAAAAAAAATCCTCATCAGTTTACACACAATACCCCATAATGACAAAGCAAAAACACGTTGTTTGTGCAAATTTATACAAATAAATAAATGAAATAACATATTTACAGAAGTATTAAGACCCTTTACTCAGTACTTTGTTGAAGCACCTTTGGCAGCGATTACAGCCTCAAGTCGTCTTGGGTATGTCGCTACAAGCTTGGCACACCTGTATTTGGGGAGTTTCTCTCATTAGTCTTTGCAGATCTTCTCAAGCTCTGTCAGGTTGGATGGGGAGCGTCGCTGAACAGCTATTTTCAGGTCTCTCCAGAGATGTTCGATCGGGTTCATGTCCAGGCTCTGGCTGGGCCACTCAAGGACATTCAGAGACTTGTCCCGAAGCCACTCCGGCGTTGTCTTGGCTGTGTGCTTAGGGTCGTTGTCCTGTTGGAAGGTGAACCTTCACCCCAGTCTGAGGTCCTGAGTGCTCTGGAGCAGGTTTTCATCAAGGATCTCTCTGTACTTTGCTCCGTTCATCTTTCCCTCGATCCTAACTAGTCTCCCAGTCCCTGCCCCTGAAAAAACATCCCGACAGCATGATTCTGCCACCACATTGCTTCACCGTAGGGATGGTGCCAGGTTTCCTCCAGACGTGACGCTTGGTACTCAGGTCAAAGAGTTCAATCTTGGTTTCATCAGACCAGAGAATCTTTTTTCCCATGGTCTGAGAGTCCTTTAGGTGCCTTTTGGAAAACTCCAAGCGGGATGTCTTGTGCCTTTTACTGAGGATTAGCTTCCGTCTGACCACTCTACCACTCTACCATCAACTTCGAGTCTCGTAGCAAAAGGTCTGAATATTTGTGTAAATAATGTATTTCTGTTTGTTTTTTTAATACATTTGCAAACATTTCTAAAAACCAGTTTACGCTTTGTCATTGTGGGGTATTGTGCGTAGATTGATGAGGGGAAAAAATACTTAATCCATTTTAAAATAAGGCTGTAACGTAGCAAAATGTGGAAAAAGTCAAGGGGTCTGAATACTTTCCAAATGTACCGTATCTTCTCAATCATCACAATTTATAGATCAGTTAGGGTTTTAGGTTGGCTGAGAAAAGTGGAGAAAGTATTATCAAGTATAGGGATGCTGTAGAATGTTTTGTGTGTTCATTGCAATGCATTGGGCTGTAGTACATTTTCCTATTTCCACAGGGTGTGGACTTAATACAATACTAGACTCAAGACCTGCTAATTTGTTGTGTGTGTGAGCGCGTGTCCATTTGTATGTGCAATCGCGCATGTGTGTGTGAGATGATATGGCTTTAGGGTACCTCATTCCTCTTTTATATAACCTCCTGGATGCAGTCCTCTTATGATAAAACCATTACAGTGTGAGCTCAGAGGCATTCACTCTCTCTAGTATTGCTTTGGCCTTGAGGATGATCTCTTCCTTCATAGGTGGAGGCACAGAGATGACTAAAAATGACAAAATAAATGTTTCAATGACCAGAGATGTGCACTGTCTTAGACCTTCTGTTAGTGGAATTCCAAGCTGTTAACATTTTGCATTAACATTTTTAGAAGCCTTGTTGAAACTGCTATGTACTGCTTGCATAATGATTGTGCTATATCTGTGTGTGCCAATTGACCCTTCGCTAAGCTCCACCTCAACCAATCACAGCGCTCCGATGGATTGCAACTGTCGTCAAGTCTGACACCTCAGACAGGCTTGCTCACGTTTCAAACCTTTGGAAGCCAAGAAGGGCTATGGCAAAAACTGAGAGCTTTTATCAAATAATAAATATTTTAAATTAGGGATGCAAGATACATCGGTAGGCATATCGGTATCGGACGATATTATCTAAAAATGCCAACATCGGCATCGGCCGATGTCTAGTTTAACGCCGATGTGCAAAACCGATGTCGAAGCTGACGTGCATACCTATATAATGTAGGTAGATGACGTAATGACGCCACGGAAAATGCAGCGCTACACAGAACAAAAGAAGAAAAATACTAAGCGCCAACTTCCAACAACTAAACAAGTTCAAGTTGAGCAGTCATTTGAAAGAGTAAGAACACCGAGGAAGAGTAAGCGCACCGAGGGAGAGAGGCCACGGACAGACAGAGCTGAAACTTCACTGCTTGACATGTATGATGAAATCCTGGTTGAGACTGAACAAATGAACAACGAAACATCACAGCAAGTAAGTGAAAGAAATAGGTTTTGATTATGTTTTACTGGTAATGGGGACATACGTAAATGCCAACAAAACAACTTTTTGGTCAGTGTGTGTGTGTGTGTGTGTGTGTGTGTGTGTGTGTGTGTGTGTTTCAACTATTTAACTGTACTAGAATGCTTTAAAGGTCGCACATGTCTTTTTATATCGGTTATCGGTATCATTTCTTTTGGCAAGGAAAATATTGGATATCGGTATCGGCCAGAAATACCATATCGGTGTATCCCTAGTTTAAATGACTAAATAATTGAACAGTGCGCTAGGGGTACTTGCAACTATGAAACATGAAACAGAGCCTGTTGAAGTGTTTTTCGAATTACGAAATTATACTGTTTTCATTGTTTGCTAGCTAGCTGGTTATTTAGCTCTCATTGAAAATGTTGCTAACGCTAGCTAGCCATAGTGAATATAACTTGTATTCTCCAGATGTATGTTAGCTAGCTAAATTGGCTTTATTAGGAATATAATTGTCATATGTGTTCAACATCAGCACACGATTTGAGAGCACTTGTTCGCTCCAAAAGTGGTCCAGGTTCCCAGGAAGCAATTGTAATGACAGTTCACCACAACACACCCTAAAGTCTCCTGATCAGCAAGGGGTAGTGTGTGTTTAGTCTCATTGGGAATTATAAACACAGTTTGAGATCATTGTGATGAGTCTTCAGTGGTTTTACAGGGGAATTGGGCATTCTGGGAAAATGTTGACCGAGGTTGCAACAGTAACCAAGGGGGGCGGGGCTTAGCAAAGGGTCAATTAACTTTTGGGCTATAGTGTGGAGCGCTGATTACAGAAGTCTATCACTCACACCACAGAGCTGGTAGATGTAATCCAGAAAGCTCACTCACTAATAACCATGCATTGGGATATTTAATTAATTTATACTCGTGGGAATTGGCCTGTATGGATAGAGCTAAATTGAAATGTTTCTTATAGAAGAAATACAGAAAGCATATGCATAACCATGGTAACAATTAAAAGGGAACAGTTTGGAGATTATGGGGAAATGATTAGACTAAAGGTGAAGAGACAACAGTTTACCTGACAAGACTGAATCCAAACATTACACTGTTGATTTCATGTGCATTTTACATTTACTGTACTTTTCGCTGCATTTGTTGATAACCAAATCTGAAAATACTCTGGATACATTCAGTAACACGATGAGAAAATTCTTGGAATATTTGGGGTAGGTGCAACATAAGAAAAACAATTAAAAGGATTTGAGTGAGAGATCGAACTGTTTTTTCCAAGTGGTCACACACCTCCACAGTTCCTGATTAATTTAAATACACTTTTAACTCAAAGAAGAGTCTTCAAATATAAGGTGTTTTTTTATCTCTCCTAGCTGTGCCGTTGAGGAACTAGAGCAAGCACACTTGTAGTTGTTTTCTTTGGAACACAACCCTGCATCCCACCATTACACAATTACTGTTGTTGTTTATGCAATCCAAAAACGTTCCATTATAAATCACAATCTGGGTCAGGTGGGCATAATTTGAAAGCTTGTTCTATTGCCAACATGACTAGCTAAATTATAAAATAGGATCTTACAGTGTTAGGCTTTCAGTAGGCAATTCAGAGAAGCAGATCGTTATTTTGGTGCGCATATGTCATGAGTGAATTCAAATGTATGGTCTGCTACAAATTTTCTTCACAATACAAAAAACATGGGCTAATTCTGTTCAGGACAACCCAGGTTATAATGCCATGTCTTATTTTAACTGTACATCAAACAGAGTGATCATACACTGAGTGTACAAAACATTAGGAACACCTTCCTAATATTGAGTTGCACCCCCTTTTGCCCTCAGAACGGCCTCAAAGTTTTGAAAGCGTTCCACAGAGATGCTGACCCATTTTGATTCCAATGCTTCCCACAGTTGTGTCAAGTTGGCTGGATACACAATCTGTGTCTCAATTGCTAAAAATCCTTCAATAACCTGTCTCCTCCCATTCATCTACACTGATTTGAAGTGGATAAATCCTCTTAATGTAAAGTTCCCATATTTGGGGACCCTATTACATTTTTTTATTCAATTCAGTCTTGTATGAGAACGGTAGCACCTATTGTCACGTTCGTCTTAAAGAGTAGACCAAGATGCAGCGTGGTATGTTTCCATCCTTTATTTTGGAATAGAACATTTCAAAGAACAAAAACAACAAAACAAACAAACAAAACGCTATAAATAAGCTCACAAGCAACTATACATAGACAAGATCCCACAAAGCACAAAGGGGAAATGGCTGCCTAAATATGATCCCCAATCAGAGACAACGATAAACAGCTGCCTCTGATTGGGAATCATACCAAGCCAACATAGATATATAATTACCTAGATGACCCACCCTAGTCACACCCCGACCTAACCAACATAGAGAATAACAGGCTCTCTATGGTCAGGGCGTGACACCTATCTGCAAAAGTAGGGTGTCTGCGGAAAGCTGAGTATCTTGGCTATTGATCTGTGCCTTAAAATCTTTGGTGTGACCTACTACCATATATGGGCATACACATGTATAAGTGCAGGCCGAGCCGATGACCTCATTTCAAGAAGATGGCTGCTACTTACGTTCCGGTTAACATTGTGAAGCACAAACAAAATAAACACGGAATATGTTGATTCACACCAAAAGCCGGGACTCCATAGATTATGAGAATATCTTATGTGTCTGCCTGTGACCTACCATTACTTATCACCAGCCCCGAGAGTCAAAATATTTATTATACACGTTTTCATCTCACAAGGTTCGTCTCACAAAGGTTATTTTACACAGCAAACATCTCACAAGGTTCGTCTCACAAAGGTTATTTTACACAGCAAACATCTGACAAGGTTCGTCTCACAAAGGTTATTTTACACAGCAAACATCTCACAAGGTAAGCTTCGATTGGGTGGGTATAATTTGTGGAACGTTCCAACAGGAGTCTGTTCCAAAAACTTCGTAAAGTACAAGGTTGCCAACAAACAACGCATACAAAGTAGCATGATCAATTCACCTATCTAACTAGCTGCCGAATAGGCGTCAACTCACCATGTAGCTTATTCATAATGTTTGTCCATAGGCTAGTGAGGACAGACATTTTTCGGAATAAACGTGGTGAGTGAAAAATTCATGAAATAACCCACTCCCTACCCGTTATCTTATTTAGCCGCTATTCAACTTTGTATGCGTTGTTTGTTGGCATCCTTGTTATTTATGACGTTTTTTGGAACGGATTCCTGTTGGAACGTTACACAAATTATACCCACACGCTTCGATGCGGTCTGTGTTTGAGCTATAGCTACATGGGGGGTATGAAATTCATCCTTAGGATGTTATGAACATATCTAGCCTATTGCCAATGTTATCTGATGATGTATGACTTAATGGCAACATCGGATGTCTACCGAGTGACTATCTTTGCACGTGAAAAATATGATGAAAACACTTGGAAATCCCCCGACACCACAACCGTGTTTGAGAGAGGTTGGTAGAAATTGTGATTTAATACTTAACAAATAGCTTTTAGGGATTGCAAATATGTAATAGCACTGGAACTATCTCATTTGCAGACATATGCCACTTTGGAGAGGTTTAGGGACACATAGAAACATCCCGAGACCACACCTGACACCACTTACTAAACATCTGCCAATTTCTAGCTGTTAGGTCTATCAATTTTTTTCTGATATTTTTCCCATGTTGTGGAAGCCATCTGATGTGTTTCCAATAATTCACTTATATTTTGTCAATGAAAGATGATTTTCAAAATAAAAAGCTAAAAAACAGTTATTTTGTGTGTGCTTGATCTTGTGTATTCTGAACTAACTCCTATCTTCTGATCATTTCGTCATAATCTCCCAGGTGTATTTTTTCCAAATATACCACGTTTTGGAATTTCAGAATTGTGTTATTACACATGAATAGCAGTTACTTTTGGGTTTGTCTATTTAGGCGGAAATCTACATTTTGCCATTACATCTAAGGGTGACATCAATAAGGGATCATAGCTTTCACCTGGCCAGTCTATGTCATGGAAAGAGGAGGTATTCCTGATGTTTTGTACACTCAGTGTAAATGTTGACATATATTACATGAGTTTTATGATATGGAAATGTGAAGTGCACATTTAGACTCACGGGTGTTTGCTTGCTTGTATGACATCAAAGCGTCAAAGCAAAAAAATATAAACGCAACATCTAATAGCTACAGTTCATGTAAGGAAATGTGTCAATTTAAATAAATTCATTAGGCCCTAATGAATGGATTTCACATCACTGGGAATACAGATATGCATCTGTTGGTCACAGATACCTTAAAAAGTAGGGGCATGGATCTGAAAACCAGTTAGTATCTGGTGTGACCACCATTTGTGTAACGGTGGTCCTCCTCCTCTTCAACCGAAAAGGAGGAGTAGTGAGGGAACCAAGGCGCAGCGGGTTGTGAACACATAATTTATTTAAAGACAAGACGAAAAAACACGAACTTCACTATAACTAACAAAACAACAAACGGAGTAGACAGACCTGGACGACGAACTTACATTAAACACGAAGAACGCACGAACAGGGAAAATAGACTACACAAAATGACGATGTACAAAAACAAACCGAACAGTCCCGTATGGTGCGACAAACACTGACACAGGAGACAACCACCCACAATGAACACTGTGAAACAACCTACCTAAATATGACTCTCAATTAGAGGAACGCCAAACACCTGCCTCTAATTAAGAGCCATACCAGGCAGCCCTAAACCAACATAGAAACAGACAACATAGAATGCCCACCCAAACTCACGTCCTGACCAACTAACACATACAACAAACTAACAGAAATAGGTCAGGAACGTGACAATTTGCCTCGTGCTGCGCGACATATCTCCTTTGCGTAGAGTTGATCAGACTGTTGATTGTGGCCTGTGGAATGTTGTCCCACTCCTATTCAATGGCTGTGCGAAGTTGCTGGATATTGGCGGGAACTGGAACACGCTGTCGTATACGTCAATCCAGAGCATCCCAAACATGCCTAATGGGTGACCTGTCTGGTGAGTATGCAGGCCATGGAAGAACTGGGACATTTTTGGCTTCAAGGAATTGTGTACAGATTCTTGCGACATGGCGCCATGCATTATCATGTTGAAACATGTGCGAAGTGAATGGCACGGCGGATGAAAGGCATGGCAATGGGCCTGAGGATCTCGTCAAGTTATCTCTGTGCATTCAAATTCAAATAAAATGCAATTATGTTCGTTGTCCGTAGCTTATACCTGCCCATACCATAACCCCACCAGCACCATGGGGCACTCCGTTCACAACATTGACATCAGCATACCACCCACCCGCCATCTGCCCGGTACAGTTGAAACCGGGATTCATCCGTGAAGAGCACACTTCTCTAGTGTGACAGTGGCCATTGACGGTGAGCATTTGCCCACTGAAGTCTGTTATGACGCCGAACTGCAGTCGGGTCAAGAACCTGGTGAGGACGACGAGCACACAGATGAGCTTCCCTGAGACGGTTTCTGACAGTTTGTGCAAAAATTATTTGTTTGTGCAAACCCACAGTTTCATCAGCTGTCCGGGTGGCTGGTCTCAGACGATCCCGCAGGTGAAGAAGCTGGATGTGGAGGTCCTGGGCTGGCGTTGTTACACATGGTCTGCGATTGTGAGACAGGTTGGACGTACTGTCAAATTCTCTAAAACAACGTTGGAGGCGGCTTATGGTAGAGAAATGAACATAGAATTCTCTGGCAACAGCTCTGGTGGACATTCTTGCAGTCAGCATGCCAATTGCACACTCCCTCAAAACTTTAGACATCTGTGGCATTGTGTTGTCGCGCACTAGCGACTCCTGTGGCGGGTCGGGTGCAGTGCACGCTGACATGGTCACCAGGTGTACAATGTTTCCTCCAATACATTGGTGCAGCTGGCTTCTGGGTTAAGCGGGCATTGTGTCAAGAAGCAGTGTGGCTTGGCTGGGTTGTGTTTCGGAGGACGCATGGCTCTCGACCTTCGCCTCTCCCGAGTCCGTACGGGAGTTGCAGCGATGGGACAAGACTGTGACAACCAATTGGATACCACGAAATTGTGGAGAAAAAGGGGTAAAAAAAATGTTTGAGAAATAAGATTTATCTGAGTATGGAACATTTCTGGGATCTTGTCGTGCGGTTCTCAGAATGGATCTCAGTCAAAACCCATCCATATCTGTGAGGTGGAGACCCTGAGCTCTGACGTCATGTATAGCATCTTACTGTGCAGCCATTGCGTTCTAATTTAGGCACTTCTCAGTGTCCAAATCTGCCATTTTCAACCCGTATATGGTATGAGTGTAAAGGTCTACCCTAGCCCAGTCGGCCGGAACTGCACAGACCATGGTGTTTATTGTGAGTAAGAATTCTGCCCTACATTCAGTCTTCCTGCTAAGCTGATATATGAAAAGAACAGCAATGTATGTGCGTGAGCATATTTACGTGTGTGTGGGGCGCAAACAGAAGTGTCCCAGATTCCGAGGGACCTGTGTGTATGTGTGTATGTGTGTGTGTGTGTGTGTGTGTGTGTGTGTGTGTGTGTGTGTGTGTGTGTGTGTGTGTGTGTGTGTGTGTGTGTGTGTGTGTGTGTGTGTGTGTGTGTGTGTGTGTGTGTGTGTGTGTGTGTGTGTGTTTGTGTGTGTTTGTATGCATCTCAGAGGAGTAGGCAGGATGAGGCAAGGTCGGGCTGATGTGTAAGCACCCTTCATCCCAGCCACCGCCATGCTGGAAGAACATTCTGAAACAGGAACATACAGTCTGCTGTCTTTATGACAGGTACCTGCAGTGTAAAACAGGTGCCAAGTAGAGGCAGCAGTAACAGAGAGACAGATAGGGATGAAATTGCAGTTTATAGGATTGTATGAAATATTACAGTAAGAGGTTAGAGGTGGAGGTTATCCTCAGTGTAGGGTTTAGCCAGGTTTCAGCAGGGCTATTACCTCATCACAAGATGGCCATCCCATCTGCCATGCTTGCCTTTATTATCCAAAATCACCTGACTTTAATGACTAGAAATATCGATCCGCTAGACGCCCATCTCCTTTAGTGGCAGCCATGTTATGTTGCTTCAAATTCAATTCATATCTTAAGTACCATCCTATTAAAAGGCACCTTGTCTTTAACATGTCACTGAACATAGACTATGGTTGTCAATGTGGATTAAGGACCTTGTTCATCTCATCTATCAAACTTACCTGCAACCCTCATGATTGTGGAAGATGATGTTTGCTGGGATCTGGTGACAAATGTATCAAACACAACAGATCAATGAGACTTGTTCTGCTGACGGGGGGTTATTTGCCAACTGCAGTCAGAATTATTTTGCTCTAATTGCCGTTGTGAAAAGTGACATTATAAGTGCTTAGAATAAGTAATGAAGCATAGCTGACTTAAAGAAAAATACCAGATTGCACTGTTTTGTCACTGTGAATGGGGCCGTGTGTTGGTGTGTACTGTATGTCCGTACTGCGTGAGTGTGTGCATACACACATGCATGTTGTGTGTCCTTGCACACAAACAGTAGCTGGCCTAGCATCACTGCTGTCAGACCTTGGATGTGGTTCCCCATGGCAACTGAAGGTGTGAAGGACAGGTAGGAGCAGAGGTTGGATCTGCGAGGTTTTGACGTGCAGGTTGTAGTGCCATTGGCATCTGAAACCATCACGTGTGTGTAAATGAATGGAATGGAATATAAACTACTAGTCCAGTAGCAGATCAATTAGCAATTTAGCCAAATCCCCTGTTGTGTTTGTTGTCATGCCAAACATTATGTACGACTTGACAACGGGCGGAAAAACAATTGGCTAAAGGCACGCACATACAGATCTGAGAACATGCTAATAAACTACTTAATGTCAAATTAAACAATTAACTGGGTTGTTTAATTCAGTGTTACAAAATGCCTTCACCTAAATTGGTTATGGAAAGGTGTTTTGGCCACTGTAAAGTCAAGTACCAGTATAAGATATTTTCCCGGCACATCCGGTAGTTTTGGGTGGATTACATCTCCTACTTACCACAGCACTTCAACTGGAGATCCATTATTAGAAGCTCTTAGAGAGGCCTCTGGGAAGGACTGTTACCACCATGTTAAGAGCTTAACCGACTGAATTAGTAATAAAGTAATGGAGAGGGGGCCTTTTATGAATAGTACTTTTGAGACATTAGCTAGAAAACTTAAGCTATAGCCTACTTCTGATTATGGCACCGTGACTCAGTATGAAAAGTAGGTTGACTTGACTGCTATATCTGTTCTGTAGTGTCTCATACTGTATGTGGCATAGTTAATAATACCAAATCTACTGATTAATGCAAGTTGCTGTGGAGAGGGAGGAATAGAGAGAGAAAAAGGGGAGTGGTGTGGAGGGCAGATGAGAGGTGAGAAGGGTGGATGCCCAGCCTAGGGACCTCTTCCACATGTTTTGATCTGCAGCTGGACTCACAGCTGTCTCAACCCCAGGGTTCTCACTGCATAGCGTGAGTGTTTCTTTCTGTATGTGTGTGTGTGTGTGTGTGTGTGTGTGTGTGTGTGTGTGTGTGTGTGTGTGTGTGTGTGTGTGTGTGTGTGTGTGTGTGTGTGTGTGTGTGTGTGTGTGTGTGTGTGTGTGTGTGTGTGTGTGTGTGTGTGTGTGCACATCTCATCACATGTCTACAGGATGTGTGTCTACTTTGCTAGCTGACGGTGACATGACATGGTGTGTCTGCATGTATTGTGTGGAATGGTTCCTCGATGTGTCTTGGACCAATCCTGCTTTGGTTTGAGGTTTTGTCTCTGGCTTGTCTCAGTGCTGGGTAATATGATGCAGTGAAGTCACGAAAAGAGATCCACTGACAGCTCCTAAAGACAAAAGCGCTCTGTTTTGGCTCATCAAAAATCAATAGCTTCATTAGAAGCGTGTAACCTCTGAATCTTTGCCTGAGCTAATTTTATACCTCAGCCCAAACTCTGTCCTGTTGCCAACAGACACCCTGCCAACCTAAGGCACAGAATGGGGGGGGGGGGGGGGGGGTTAGGCCGGGGAAGGGGTATGGCGTCCTCCACAGCATCTGTTTGTTCCTGAGTTATCCTCTCCCCAATCACTTCCACCTCACTGTAGTATTTTAGGGACTATGGGCAAGCCTGTTTTTGGTGGAGAGTTGACCCCTCTCTGGCCATCTCTCTCCAGCCCACTGGTCTGAAAGGGACTGAATGGAGTGAGAGCTCTGGGACGGAAGATATCCACCTCGAGGCGGGATAGAGAGGAGAACACCAGTGACTATTTAAGACTGTTGGGACCTGATACCTAGCTCTTGTGTGTTCCCTGTTTGAAATGAGGGAGCCAGTCTGCCAATGCCATTCAGATCGATATATTGTCTCACCAATCAAACAGCTCATCTATCAGCCTGCCCGTTAATCAGAACATCGCCTCTAGAGGAACTAGCCAATCAGAGCCCTTCTAGTGCAGGGGATGGGTAATGGCAGTAAATCGCATCTGCAAAGTTTATTTTGACCTTGGGTCAAGAGGCAGGCATCTGAAGTGACAGATTTTTGCCATGGTGATTACAGTGTGACATATTGACGCTGCACACCAACCATACAGGGATTGAGTCCTGAGAGTAAGCCCAGAAACACACTGCAGCTGCAACTGGATTCCATAGTCTTTTAATTGACCTTAATTATAACTAACATGCTGCTACTACAAGAGAAATCGTCTCCTCACAGATTGGCGCTGTTTTCATCTGATCTCGATTACCATTCCCCCAGATCCGCTGCAGGGGCTGGCCATTAGACCTCTGCTACACAGCCCTCTCATTATCAGACCGAGACAGCGAGCCAGGTTATGTAATGGAAAGAGCTCCTCAAGGTCTGTGTGGATCATGTGGCCTTGGCAACACCCTACATCCCATCAGTGACACTCCATGTACCACTCATACTGGACTCTATGTACAGTATGTGCTGCTGGGGACAAGTGGAGGTCACTGAGACAGTTGAGAACAATTGTCCTTGGGATGTAAACAAAGGGAAATTCAATTGGTATCCCTAGAAAGGGCAGATACCTCGTGAAAGATCATTGAGAGGAGATGGATGATCTAGCAAGGGCAGAGGAAATATTGTTGAGAGGAAAAACATACTGTAGCAAAGGTATATGGGAGATTTTGTATAAGGTTGATACACTAGCAATGTTAAAATGGAGATAATAGTTGAGGGATAGTTGGCTAGGCTGGGGCAGAGAGGTGTATACAGTTATGCCCTTGTAGTGGTAGTAGAGGGTATGTGTGCAGTGCACTTTAAGTAATCATGTCTGTGTCGCTGTGCTCCTCTGTAGTGTTGATGCTGTGTTATTGATTGATGTGTTTGATCAGGAAGGGGTAGATCCATCAGCTGGCTCCCTGACAGAACAAGGCCCAGGGAGTTTTACACACACGCACACACACACAAACAGCTCTGTCTGTCCTCGTCTCCCATCGGTCATTCGCTCCTTTCATTCCCTCTCCTCCTCATTTTTCCAACCCTCTTCCCTTACCCTCCTCTGCCAACGAGCTCGCATCCCTCACTCCTTCGCCCTCAACCTCTTCCCCTCTCCAGCCCCTTTGCCTCAATCCCTTCTCCCCTATCCCTCTCTCCTCCCCCTGACCCTAGCCCTGCTCTCTGGCTAGCCTCTAATGGTGTAGCATGGAGCACATTACTGAGGAAGAGAGAGAGAGAGAGAGAGGAGAGGGGGAGTGGGAGAAAGGAGCAGCTTACACCCATTCCCACTAGGGGGGGAGGAGAAGAGCACAAGGAAAAGGAGAGAGAAGGTAGATAAAAGGATGCAGAGAGATGGGTTGCAGGAAGGAGATAGAGGGGAGTGGTATAGAGGTAGAGAGAGATGGGTGGGAAAGAAGGAGATAGAGGGGAGTGGTATAGAGGTAGAGAGAGATGGGTGGGAAAGAAGGAGATAGAGGGGAGTGGTATAGAGGTAGAGAGAGATGGGTGGGAAAGAAGGAGATAGAGGGGAGTGGTATAGAGGTAGAGAGAGATGGGTGGGAAAGAAGGAGATAGAGGGGAGTGGTATAGAGGTAGAGAGAGATGGGTGGGAAAGAAGGAGATAGAGGGGAGTGGTATAGAGGTAGAGAGAGATGGGTGGGAAAGAAGCAAAGAGCAGAGGAAAATGTCCTCTACACTTAGAAAAGAGAGAGACTATTATATCTGGGTTGTAGCACAGTTGGTTGCTCTTTTGATTATTCTCTGTTTATTTGCTACAGGCGTAATAGCACACACAGACTGGAAACACTTACAGGCACAGGGCGAGAAAGAGGGGAAGGGAGAGCGAAAGGAGTGAAACTATGGACAGACTGATAGGCGGTTTGTCGCCCCAGCCGTGTACCTCAATCCTCCCTGTTTAGATACCTGTGGTGAATGCTGATGAACATTCTCCCGTGCCATTCAATGGGAAGTGAGATGATGAATATAGAATAACTGCCACGCTTGGTGGAACCAATATGTAAATGAAGTTGGGAATCCTCTGGCAGGAACCTGGGTCTACTCCATTTGCTTGGCTTGGCATTCAACAAATATTTCTGAATGATTCCCAATGCAAGTTTAGGAAGGCAGTCTGACCATGGACGTTGATATTGATACCAATTTATATATTATGTTAATTTGTTTGCCAGGGGTCGCTGTGTGTGTGCGTGTGTGTGTGTGTGTGTGTGTGTGTGTGTGTGTGTGTGTCACGTTCCTGACCTGTTTTCTCTTGTTTTGTATGTGTTTATTGGTCAGGGCGTGAGTTTTGGGTGGGCAGTCTATGTTTTCTGTTTCTATGTTGGTTTTGGGTTGCCTGGTATGGCTCTCAATCAGAGGCAGGTGTTTGACGTTTCCTCTGATTGAGAGTCATATTAAGGTAGGTTGTTCTCACTGTTTGTTTGTGGGTGGTTGTCTTCCGTGTCAGTGTATGTTCGCACCACACGGGTCTGTTTCGTTGTCGTTAGTATATGTAGTCTGTTCCTGTTCGTGCGTTCTTCGTGTATTAGTAGTTCTCATGTTTTAGGTCAGTCTACGTCGTTTTGTTGTTTTGTAATTTTTCAAGTGTTCTTCGTGTGTTTAGTTTCGTTTTTGTAAATAAATTGATTATGTCATCATACCTCGCTGCACATTGGTCTTCCGATCCCTCTCTCCTCTCCTCGTCCGAGGAGGAGGAGGAATTAGAGTTCCGTTACAGAACCACCCACCAAATTACCAGGATCAAGCAGCGGGGAAAAGGGCAGCGACAGCAACCGCAGAGATCCCAGGATTCATGGACATGGGAGGAGATCCTGGACGGCAAAGGACCCTGGGCTCAGCCAGGGGAATATCGCCGTCCCAAGGCGGAGCTGGAGGCAGCGAAGGCAGAGAGGCGCTGGTATGAGGAGGCAGCGCGGCGACGTGGTTGGGAGCCCGAGAGTCAGACCCAAAAATTTCTTGGGGGGGGGCACACGAGGAGTGTGGCAAAGCCGGGTAGGATACCTGAGCCAACTCCCCGTGCTTACCGTGGAGTGAGAGGGCGTCGTACTGGTCAGACACCGTGTTATGCGGTAAAGCGCACGGTGTCCCCAGTACGCGTGCTTAGCCCAGTGCGGGCTATTCCACCTTGCCGCACTGGGAGGGCTAGGTTGGGCATCGAGCCGGATGTCATGAAGCCGGCCCAACGTATCTGGCCTCCAGTACGTCTCCTCGGGCCGGCGTACATGGCACCAGCCTTACAGGTGGTGTCCCCGGTTCGCCTGCATAGCCCAGTGCGGGTTATTCCACCTCGCCGCACTGGCAGGGCTACGGGGACCATTCAACCTGGTAAGGTTGGGGAGGCTTGGTGCTCAAGAGCACGTGTCCTCCTTCACGGTCCGGTATACCCGGTGCCACCTCCAAGTACCAGTCCACCGGTGGCAGCCCCCCGCACCAGGCTGTCTCTCCGGGTTCTCTCTCCAGCTGCTCCCACCTGTCCAGCGCTGTCAGAGCTTTCCTCCTCTCCAGCGCAGCCAGTGCCTATACCACGCACCAGGCTGTCTCTCCGTCTCCTCCCTACAGGTCTGCCAGTCTGCCCAGCGGCGCCTGAACTGCCCGTCTGCCCAACGCCGCATGAACTGCTCGTCTGGACTGAGCCGTCGTCCAGCCAGGACCAGCCAGAGCCGTCCAGCCAGGACCAGCCAGAGCCGTCCAGCCAGGACCAGCCAGAGCCGTCCAGCCAGGACCAGCCAGAGCCGTCCAGCCAGGACCAGCCAGAGCCGTCCAGCCAGGACCAGCCAGAGCCGTCCAGCCAGGACCAGCCAGAGCCGTCCAGCCAGGACCTGCCAGAGCCGTCCAGCCAGGACCTGCCAGAGCCGTCCAGCCAGGACCTGCCAGAGCCGTCCAGCCAGGACCTGCCAGAGCCGTCCAGCCAGGACCTGCCAGAGTCCCTCAGCCCGGAGCTGCCGTCCCTCAGCCCGGAGCTGCCGTCCCTCAGCCCGGAGCTGCCGTCCCTCAGCCCGGAGCTGCCGTCCCTCAGCCCGGTGCTGCCCCTTATCCCGGTGCTGCCCCTTATCCCGGTGCTGCCCCTTATCCCGGTGCTGCCCCTTATCCCGATGCTGCCCCTTCATTTAGGTGGGTTTAGTTGGAGGGTGGTCATTGGGAGGGGGATACAGAAGCGGGGAGTGACTATGGTGGTGTGGGGACAGCGTCCGGAGCCTGAGCCACCACCGTGGTCAGATGCCCACCCAGACCCTCCCCTAGACTTTGTGCTGGTGCGCCCGGAGTTCGCACCTTAAGGGGGGGGTTATGTCACGTTCCTGACCTGTTTTCTCTTGTTTTGTATGTGTTTATTGGTCAGGGCGTGAGTTTTGGGTGGGCAGTCTATGTTTTCTGTTTCTATGTTGGTTTTGGGTTGCCTGGTATGGCTCTCAATCAGAGGCAGGTGTTTGACGTTTCCTCTGATTGAGAGTCATATTAAGGTAGGTTGTTCTCACTGTTTGTTTGTGGGTGGTTGTCTTCCGTGTCAGTGTATGTTCGCACCACACGGGACTGTTTCGTTGTCGTTAGTATATGTAGTCTGTTCCTGTTCGTGCGTTCTTCGTGTATTAGTAGTTCTCATGTTTTAGGTCAGTCTACGTCGTTTTGTTGTTTTGTAATTTTTCAAGTGTTCTTCGTGTGTTTAGTTTCGTTTTTGTAAATAAATTGATTATGTCATCATACCTCGCTGCACATTGGTCTTCCGATCCCTCTCTCCTCTCCTCGTCCGAGGAGGAGGAGGAATTAGAGTTCCGTTACAGTGTGTGTGTTTGTGTTTGTTTGTAGGCTACTGGAATTGTGTGTGAGTCTGACTGAGGTTGAGGCAATGTGTTGTTATCAACTGGTTAAGATTCCTGTGTGGTGTCCACATTCTGCCTAATGAACTGACATGGGGATGTTCCTCAGTGGAAAGGCTAAGTACGCTGCCTCTTCCCTGCCTCTGCTGATGGAGTTAATAATGATTATCGACCGTGATCCATTGAACCAAGCTTAATGTTTACCCCATTTCCTGCTCATTCTGCATATTCAGGAACAGCATATTTTGAATGATGTACATTTGATTTGAACCAAAGGGACTCGAAGCCAGTGAGTCAAGCGACCTTCCCATACACTGTGAGTGTATCCCCATTGCTCAGTATCTCCCATGCATATCTGTAATCTGAGAGAGATACAGCGTCTGGAGAAGGAGAGAGAAAGTAGGAGAGGCAGAGCGAAGGAGACCGATGGGTTTTGTTTGGTAAGGTTGATAAGGAATAAGATGTATCCTTTTATGACTCACGTCTACAGAAGCGTCTGGATCTCTGAGGAGATTGAAAATGAGGGAGTCAGACGGCTAGAGGGGGTTGAATTGAGGGGTGGTGAAATACAAATCTAAACTTGGTAGTGTGAGGTGTAGGAGAGGTTGGTTCAGGAAATAGACAGTGTGAAGGAGTGGGGAAGGTACCAGGGTGTTTATTTGATTTAACCTTTATTTTGACAGGGAGTCATGCTGAGGGCAAGGTATATTTTACAGATGAGCCCTATAATTTAAACAAATATACACATCAATAAAATATGAAAAGCAAAACAGATACAAAAAACAATCATAGAAAACAAACACATTCAAAAGGTCATCAATCAGCCGTCTGAATCCTAGAGGCACCAAACCATACAGTTTAAGAGAGTTTGGGAGATTATTCTACAAGTAAGGTGTAAAAAAACACAAGCAGATTTACCTAATTTAGTGGAGATTGAAGGGATCTCCAGAGGTAGCCGTTGAAGATGGAGGAGTTGTATATCACAAGTTGTGAGCATTGATGTGCCCTCCTTCTCACCAAGGTCAACGTCTCCTCTTTTCTGTGACTGTGATTTTAACCTTCTCAGCTCCCCACCATCTCCCTCCTCTTTATTTCCCTCTCGCTCTCCCCTCCTCTCTCTTCCTCGCTCCCTCTCTCTCTCTCTCTGCATGCTGGGAGTGTTTGGTGCATGCTGGGAATCGTGTGAGTGAGTGCGAGTGTTGTGTAGAGTTAGATATCTTGGTTTTTCTTTTACGTTTCCTTTTCTTGTTGCTATCTTTTTTTTTCTTCCTACGGATGATTAAGGTTATCATTATTTTTATTTAGATGTTATGGTAGAATTAAGTATATTGTTTTTCGTGTCGAAATTACCCTGGTTTTGGCGGGGATGGCGACCCACATGGGGACGCCGTCCCTGTCACTTCGGCACGGCTTTAGATGTGTTACTGAAGCTACTGTCACTGTGGAGGAGTTTCTGGTCGCCGTAGGAGAGAAGGTAGGATATGAGAATGTTGCTTATGCATCACGGATGAATAAAGCGGTTGTGGTTTTCCTTAAAGAAGAGCGTCTTGTTGGAATGTTTGAGCAAGGCGTACTTCTTAAAGGGATGTTTATTCAAGTTACGCCGCTTTTTTCTCCGTCAACAAGGGTAACGATTTCGAATGTACCGCCGTTTATTCCAAATGAGGTATTGGAGCGCGAGTTATTGCGGTTTGGGAAGTTCGCAAGTTCAATTAAGTTTGTCCCGTTGGGTTGCAAACACCCGGCTTTGAAACAGGTTATGTCGTTTCGGCGACAGGTGTTTATGTTTTTGGACTCACCGGAGCAGACTTAGGAGTTATCATTTAAAGTCAAGTATGACAACAGACTGTATATGGCTTATGCTAGTACGGGTAGTCAATGGTGTTTTGAGTGTGGGGATGTTGGCCATAAGCGACATGCTTGCCCGAAAAGGGAGAAGGCAGAGGGAGAGGCGCAGGTGGTCATCGTAACGCCTGGGCCCACTGATGTAGGGAGAGTTGGGCCGACAGCGGTAGAGCAGCCACAAGCACCTGTTGCTGAGGAACAAGTTGTCCGTGTTGAGGGCACGGAGTTGCAACTTGTACCAGAGGGAAATGTTATGCAGCAGAAAAATATTGTTGTAGAAGGTAAGGATGGATCTGAAGAGCCATTTCCTCAGACTGGTGAGGAGGTGCCCAGTACAAGTGCTGGGGTACAGGAGGGGGTTCATGTGGAGCTAATCTCCCAGGTAGTGGAGGAGATGCCCACTATGAGTAATGGGGTACAGGAGGGGGTTCAGGTGGGGCTAGTGTCCCAGGTAGTGGAGGAGATGCCTGTTACGAGTGATTGGGTACAAGTGGGGAGTGTTGAGAGGGATGTGGTAAAAGGGAGTCGGGTCTGTGGCCTCAGTTGAGGAGGATCAGGAGAAGGATATGGATATCTCTATTGATAAGATAGCAGTTGGTGATGACTCAATTTACAATCTAGAGGAAGTAAATGGGTTCCTGGATCAGACTTTTGGGAAATCTGTCAAATTGGCAGATTTATTTGATGTTGATAAGTTTGTGAGGTCAGCTGTGATGTTACAGAAGACGGTGGGGTTAGACCAGTTGAGTGAGAAGAAGCGTTTTCGCTTGAGGAAATTTGTTACTGCTGTCACAGCAGCAAAAGGTAGTGGGAAACGTGGTCAGGTTAAGAGAACATTTAAATAATGATGATGATCATGCTTCATAGGGTGTCTTTTTTCTCTTTGGTTTCTCTGTGGTTTCTTCTGCTTTTCTTTTCTCTTTTCTATATGGAGGTACTAAGGGTGGGTTCTCTCAATATAAATGGGGGAAGGGACAGGAGTAAGAGGGCTTGGGTATTAGAAGTAATAAAACAGAAAAGGCTTAATGTAGTTTTTCTACAGGAGACACATAGTGATGAGGCTAATGAGGTTGACTGGGGTATGTGGTGGGAGGGGCAGCATATACTCAGTCATGGTACTAATTTCAGTGCTGGGGTGGGGATTTTGTTTCCCTCAGGCTTAGGGGTGATAGTGGTATCTACAACAGAGATTGTTAAGGGTCAGGTTTTATTGGTCAATGTGGATGTTATGGGTTTTTTATTTGTTTTTTTGAGTGTTTATGCTCCTAATGAGGGTACAGAGCGTATTGCTGTATTTGATAAAATAAAGGAAACCTTAAGACAGTGTGACAAAGAGGGGTGTATGGTTTTAGGGGGGGACTGGAATTGTACAGTAGATTTTACTGTTGATCGCACCACTGAAGAACCTCATCTGCGGTTAGCCACTTGCCTGTCTGGTCTATTAACTGAGTTTGAGCTTTCTGATGTGTGGAGAGTAAGGAATGCAAAAGTTAAGCAGTACACATGGCTAAAAGTTAATGAAGGTTGTGTCAGTGCAGCAAGGTTAGACAGGTTGTATGTATCTGAGCAATACTGTAGTAGGGTTGGAAGTTGTGATATTACTCCTGTGGGTTTCTCTGATCACCATAATGTGTCTGTTGATATTCACTTGTCCTGTCCATGAAGGTCATCACCTTACTGGTATTTTAATGTTAAGTTGTTACATGATGTCATGTTTAGAGGTCGACCGATTAATCGGAATGGCCGATTAATTAGGGCCGATTTCAAGTTTTCATAACAATCGGAAATCGGTATTTTTGGACACCGATTTGGCCGATTTTTATTTATTATTATTTTATTTTTTTACACCTTTATTTAACTTCTCTGGGATATGTGGGACGCTAATGTCCCACTTGGCCAAAAGCCAGTAAAAATGCAGAGCGCCAAATTCAAATAAATTACTATAAAAATCCAACTTTCATGAAATCACACATGAAAGACACCATATTAAAGCTACACTTGTTGTGAATCCAGCCAACATGTCTGATTTCAAAAAGGATTTATGGCGAAAGCACACCAAACGATTATGTTAGGTCAGTACATAGCCACAGAAAAACACAGCCATTTTTCCAGCCAAAGAGAGGAGTAACAAAAAGCAGAAATAGAGATAAAATTAATCACTAACCTTTGATGATCTTCATCAGATGACACTCATAGGACTTCATGTTACACAATACATGTATGTTTTGTTCGGTAAAGTTCATATTTATATCCAAAAATCTGAGTTTAGGCGGGACGCTACTGTCTCACTTGGCCAAAAGCCAGAGAAAATGCAGAGCGCCATATTCAAATAAATTACTATAAAAATCAAACTTTCATTAAATCACACATGAAAGCTACCAAATTAAAGCTACACTGGTTGTGAATCCAGCCAACATGTCAGAATTCAAATAGGCTTTTCAGCGAAAGCTGTTGGCACTTCTGTTGTTGGCACTCCAATATGTCCCATAAACATCACAAATGGTCCTTTTGTTCGATTAATTCCGTCGATATATATCCAAAATGTCCATTTATATGGCACGTTTGATCCAGAAAAACACCGGTTCCCACTCGTGTTCAATACAGGATTAAAACAATCTGTAGCATGCTTTCTGGTCACGCGCCTCTATCTAACAGTACACCTCAAGTGACCCTCATTCAAAATGGCCGTACTTCTTCATTACACAAAGGAAAAACCCTCAACTAATTTCTAAAGACTGTTGACATCCAGTGGAAGCGGTAGGAACTGCAAGAAGGTATATTAGAAATCTGTATTCCCAATAAAAATCCATTGAAAAGAGAGTGACCTAAAAAAAAGAAAAAAACTGAATGGTTTGTCCTCTGGGTTTCGCTTGCTAAATAAGTTCTGTTATACTCACAGACATGATTCAAACAGTTTTAGAAACTTCAGAGTGTTTTCTATCCAAATCTACTAACACTATGCATATTTTATCTTCTGTGGATGAGTAGCTGGCAGTTGAATTTGGGTATGCTTTTCATCCAAACGTGAAAATGCTGCCCCCTATCCTAGAGAAGTTAAATAGGCAAGTCAGTTAAGAACACATTCTTATTTTCAATGACGGCCTAGGAACGGTGCCTTGTTCAGGGGCAGAACGACAGATTTTTACCTTGTCAGCTCCGGGATTCAATCTTGCAACCTTACAGTTAACTAGTCCAAAGCTTTAACCACCTGCCTCTCATTGCACTCCACGAGGATCCTGCCTGTTACGCGAATTCAGTAAGAAGCCAAGGTAACTTGCTAGCTAGCATTAAACTTATCTTATAAAAAACAATCAATCAATCAGAATCACTAGTTTAACTACACATGGTTGATGATATTACTAGTTTATCTAGCGTGTCCTGCGTTGCATATAATCAATGCAACGCAGGGGGATGATTTAACAAAGCGCATTTGCGAAAAAAGCACAATCGTTGCACGACTGTACCTAACCATAAACACCCATGCCTTTCTTAAAATCAATACTCAGAAGTATATTTTTTAAACCTGCATATTTAGGTAAAATAAATCCAGGTTAGCAGGCAATATTAACCAGATGAAATTGTGTCACTTCTCTTGCGTTCATTGTACGCAGAGTCAGGGTATATGCAACAGTTTGGGCAGCCTGGCTCGTTGCGAACTAATTTGCCAGAATTTTACGTAATTATGACTTAACATTGAAGGTTGTACAATGTAACAGGAATATTTAGACTTAGGGATGCCACCCGTTAGATGAAATACCGAACAGTTTCGTATTTCACTGAAATAATAAACGTTTGGTTTCGAAATGATAGTTTCCGGATTCGACCATATTAATGACCAAAGGCTCGTATTTCTGTGTGTTATTATGTTATAATTAAGTCTATGATTTGATATTTGATAGAGCAGTCTGACTGAGCGATGGTAGGCAGCAGCAGGCTCGTAAGCATTCATTCAAACAGCACTTTCGTGCGTTTTGCCAGCAGCTCTTCCCTGTGCTTCAAGCATTGCGCTGTTTATGACTTCAAGCCTATCAACTCCCGAGATTAGGCTGGTGTAACCGATGTGAAATGGCTAGCTAGTTAGCGGGGTGCGCGCTAATAGCATTTCAATCGGTGACGTCACTCGCTCTGAGACTTGGAGTAGTTGTTCCCCTTGCTCTGCGAGGGCCGCGGATTTTGTGGAGCGATGGTAACGATGCTTCGAGGGTGGCTGTTGTCGATGTGTTCCTGGTTCGAGCCCAGGTAGGGGCGAGGAGAGGGACGGAAGCTATACTGTTACACTGGCAATACTAAAGTGCCTATAAGAACATCCAATAGTCAAAGGTATATGAAATACAAATCGTACAGAGAGAAATAGTCCTTTAAATACTATATTAACTACAACCTAAAACCTCTTACCTTGGAATATTGGAGTCTCATGTTAAAAGGAACCACCAACTTTCATATGTTCTCATGTTCTGAGCAAGGAACTTAAACGTTAGCTTTTTTACATGGCACATATTGCACTTTTACTTTCTTCTCCAACACTTTTATTTTTGCATTATTTAAACCAAATTGAACATGTTTCATTATTTATTTGAGGCTAAATTGATTTTTATTGATGTATTATATTAAGTTAAAATAAGTGTTCATTCAGTATTGTTGTAATTGTCATTATTACAAAAAAAAATAAAAATAGGCCGATTAATCTGCTTTTTGGTCCTGCAATAATCGGTATCGGTATCGGCGTTGAAAAATCATAATCGGTCGACCTCTAGTCATGTTTTGGGAGGGTGTAGTGGAGAAGGTGTGTGCCAGACTGTCAAGGTGGAAATGGGTGCTGCCCCAGCTGTCTTATAGGGGAAGGGTACTGGTAGCTAATAATCTTGCTGCCTCTACCCTGTGGCACAAACTAATGATTTTACAGCCACCGGGGGGTCTGATACAAGAGATTCAGAGGACCCTTGTCAATTTCTTCCGGTCTGGACAACACTGGATTAAAGCTGCACCTGTACCTGCCACTGCACGAGGGTGGGCAAGGCCTGGTAGACATTTCTTCCAGGATCATGGCTTTCCGGCTTCAAGCAGCCCAGAGACTGTTGTACAGTGACGGTTCTAGCTGGGTCGACACAGCCTACACATTGATGAGGAGAGCGGGCTGTTTGGGCTTAGACAAGCACCTTTTCCTCTTAAAGCTGGAGGGGGGTGATTTGCCTGGCCTGACTCCATTTTATGAGTCTGTTATGCAGGCTTGGAGATTTCATGTCAAGTCCTGTAAGGCCGGCACGCCACCAGGGATGTGTCTTTTTGAAGAGCCTCTTTTTCACAAACTGCCTATTGAAAAGAGGACAGCTGACCTCCAATGGAGGATAATACATGGAGCCATAGCCACCAATATGCATCTGGTACACCTGGATCCGACAGTTGGGGAAGGGTGTCCATTCTTTGCTGAGTCTGAAACTCTGGCACATCTGTTTTTACAGTGTCCCAGGTTGGTCGGGATGATTGACCTGATCACTTCTTGGTTCTCAGCTTTGGGGGAAGTTTTCTCTTTTCAACAGTTTATATTTGGGCCAAAGTACAGGTTATTCGGGGACAGCCTATTACAAACTGGTTAACAATATTGATCTGTTTATGAGTATATGGGCTATTCAGAGTCTGTTGTGTTTAGTTACTGTGGAGGAGGTTTTGGTGTTGTGTTTAGTTACTGTGGAGGAGGATTTGGTGTTGCGTTTTTAATTGATGTGTAACTATGGTTTTGTATGATTTTTTTATTGTGTTGTGGGTTCCCAGACCCAATAAAGATTATTTAACTCTCTCTCTCTCTCTCTCTTTCTTCCCCCCCCCCTGTCTCTGTTCTGTGTGTATTAATCATTGTTTATGTGTGTGGCAGACTGTCACTGAGTGTGACTAACAGTGGGCCCACACTCCCTGTCCCAATCAGTCCCCCTTTCCCAGCTGCCCCAGCCCTCTCTCAGCTCTCATCTCCCTCAATTGGCTATTTACTGATGAAACCTGGGTTAGCCACCCTGTTCCAGGCCACAGAGGACCAACAGTCACCACACTGAGTCACCACACAGCCCACACAGCTCATAGGGCAGCATCACAGACCAGCTAAGTGCCTCCAGATCCTCTATCTCTCTATGTAAACATCACGGTTGCTTAACCCCAGAAGGACCTTAGGTCTCGTTAGAGTTAATTCATTATGACGAACAACTGGCAGATCCTCTCTTTCTCACAAAATGTCCATGTTATTCACACAATTTCCATGTTATTCACACATTGGACACACACTTCTTTATTTTCGAAGATGGACACATACTGTAATAGTGAATCATGGAGTCTGACTCAGCTGGTTTGGGACAGTGACAGGGTGACAGTGCAGTGCTGGCTCGACACAACAGCCCTTGGGTCGGGGTAGCAAGGTTAGAGGAACAAACACAGGGAAGGACAAACACCACCTGACCACTGACTGACTGTCCTAAAGCCCACCGGCCAGCAGTGTGTGAGAGTGAACGAAAATCATGATTTCTACACTTTTTAAGTAAAGCGTCTGGAAATCCTATAAATCAGTTTAAATCTGTGCTGTATATCAGCATCAGTAGCTGGTTAATGTGGATGTATTAAATTATTTATGATGGGCTCAATGAGAACGCTATATTTTGGGGGCATAATATGTCAACATGTCTGTCTGGGCTATGTTCTTAGGACTCCTTGTGTATCCAATGTATAACAGCATGTGTCATGGAGGATGGGGGTGCTGAGTTCTCAACATACCACCATCATATGATAAATGTCACAACAATGTTGCCACACCACTGTTTGTTTGTTATATGGGCTGTATGATTTTGTCATGCACACATATTACCAATGTCTTGGCTGTGATTATGTGTTAGCTATGCTACAGACAACAGCGAGAGAGTGGATCACTATAAAACGTTTTGGCCTGATTATGGTAATCTCACGGTGTCTATGTGTGTGTCACTGTGATTGTCTCAGTAGCTGGTTAGGCCTGGGGGTGTTTGGCTGCTTTAAACACTAGTTTAATGAGTTTAGATCAGAACCTTATTTAGTATTCCACTCTGCCTCTCTGACTCACTGCTGCTAGATCACGTTTCTAGAAAATAGCCCCAGCCCTAGGCATCAGTTTAGAAAGCAACGCAGAATGTGTTAACCCCTTGGACCTTAAGGCTTATCGTTGACCCTGGCACCAACAATCTATCTGATGAATGGGACCTGAGGATAATGCTGATTCAGAACGGCTATCGACGGTCACATGGAGTGGTCATAATCATATTAAAAGTCTGCTGGAGTCCCATAGAGCAAGAGGGATTTGGGCTGTAGATATGACATAATTCTATGAGGAAAGTAAAGTGACGTATAGTTTACTTACTGGTTTGTATGCTATTGTAGTCTCCTTTGGGAGGGGTTGCAGACTATGCGTGTGGGGGTGGCTTGATGTACTGATCTTGTCCTCTGCCCCACCTTGCAACCTCCTCGTGTCCCCCCTCCACTCCCCTCACCTCCCCTCTCTCTCCCCCTCTCTCCCATCTCTCAGCATGGCCCTGAGTCGTAAGACAACACCCACTGAGTGATTAGTGATAACCTGCTGTCACAAACACAAACGGACGTAGTGGGATCAGCTACACACGCACACAAGTACATGCACACAAACCACAGGCATGTTCCTTTTTTGAAATATTGTCCTTTTTTAAATGTTTATTTTTATTTTTACAATAAACAAAAAGATACATACAGTAGACAAAAACAATAGACAACTTAGCATTTACATACATACATTTCCACAAACATGAATAATATCCCACTTGCTCAGACCCACGTTACCACCATATCCACACCCAATGTTGTTTCCAATGCTTGTAAGACTCTACCTCATATGACTTTAAATGGTGTTATGTTGTTTCTGTCTGTAGCCAGAGTTTTATTTATATTTAATATTTAAATCATTAAGCATTTTGATTCTTCCATTCTCTTTACATTGGGGTATCATTTGACTTCCAGTATGTAAGTAATAGCTTCTTCAATATAATTGACAAAAATAATATTGTCCAACCCATTGGGTATCTCACCGCACTTCCATATGCCATGTCTTGAAATATGCAGATAGACAGATTAAAAATACATTTACATTGTAAAACTTCTGACAGCCATCGTTTTAATTCTGCCCATAACCTTTGGATTTTATAGCACTCCCAGAAGGCATGAATTATTGAGTCCTTGTTAGATTTACACTTAAGACATGACTCTGCCGTTGTGCTGTAGAATTTGTAAATTTTGTGTCATGTATACATTACTTTATACTGGATTAAGTGTACATTTTCGTTTACTATAATTTAGTTCAATATCTTCCAACACTCCCTCCATCTTGAGCCAATATCCGTTTTTTTAAATTCTTTGTTCCAATAGTTTATATATTTTTTAAGAGATTGTTAGCTGGATAGCCTCTCTGCAAGGTTTTGTATATCTTACTTATCATATGAGTATCTGTTTCTGACTCAAATAGGATTCCCTCAACATTGCTGTGATGTCCAAAACCTTTCAGGTGGAAATTTGGTGATATACAACTTTTAAGTTACATATATTTGAAAATGTCTACATTGAGCAGTCCAAATTTCTTTTTAATTCTGTCATGGAAAAAATTGTATTTCCTATTACCACGTCATTTACAGTTTCTATGCCTTTAGTTTTCCATGTGAGCCAATGTATCGGTGAATTCTGAAAAGCTATACAAGGATTGTTCCATAGGGGTGTAGTTTTAGGGAGTGATATTTCCATGTTGTTCTAGTGTTCTTAACTATGAAGTTGTTAATATTCTTATCTCCATCCTTTGAAAACAGACATGTGAAAGTATTCTGGGCATGAGCATACACATCTTCAACATGTACCTGTTTGAGTTTTCAACATTAGTCAGGTATATCAGGAGATGTTCCCAGGAGTGCTCCTGTCTCTAGCTGTCATATGTGATCAAAGATTGCAGAGCCTTGGTTTCAGTGAGTGAAGATTCACTTTGCAGGGTGTCACGACGTCATCCGAAGTCGGCTCCTCTCCTTGTTCGGGCGGTGTTCGGCGATCGACCTCACCGGCTTTCTAGCCATCGCCGCTCCATTTTTCATATTTCTCTTTGTTTTGTCTTGTTTCCATACACACCTGGTTTTCATTATCTAATCACACTGCATGTATTTAGTCATCTGTTCCCCTCCATGTCTTTGTGTGTAATTGTTTATTGTTATGTGAGATGTTCACGCGCTATACTTTTGTTCATGTTCCGTGTTTTCTTTTGGGCACTTTGATGTCATTTTGTGCCTATTTCTTGACCGGAATAAAAGTGCGCCTGTTAAATCTACTCTGCTCTCCTGCACCTGACTTCGCCTCCCGTACACAGCCGTAACAAAGGGCCGTACACAGCCGTACACAGCCGTAACTACTTCTTTCCCTCTCTCCCTCTCTTCTCATTCCACCCCCTGGCTCTTACTCCTCTCTTTAATGTCACACTGTGTTTCTCTCTATACCCAGCAGGTTGGCCAAATCATTGCCCTGCACTCCTTTTCCTCTCCTCTTCTACACTCCCTCGCTCCTCATGTCCTGCCCCTATTTGTGCTCCATCCATCACTCCTCACTGTGATCCCTTCTTCCACCTCGTTTGTGAATGCGCTAACAAGGCAATTCCTCATCCTGGTACCTGCTGCAAGGGCAGGCTGCTGGGAGATGGGGGTGTGGGAGGGGGCCAGTCAGACTGTGTGTGTGTGGAGGAAGGGACGATGGGTAGTGTGTACTTCGTGTGTGACCTATTCATGCTTGTGTGTGATATATGGTGCATTCAGAAAGTATTCAGACCCCTTCCCTTTTTTCACATTTTGTTACGTTACAGCCTTATTCTAAAATGGATTAAATAAAAAATAATGATCATCAATCTACACACATTACCCCATAATGACAATTTGGCATATTAAAAAAAAAGTTTGCACATATTTATATAAGTATTCAGACCCTTTGATCATCCTTTAGATGTTCCTACAACTTCATTGGAGTCCACCTGTTGTAAATTCAATTGATTGGACATGATTTAGAAAGGGACACACCTGTCTATATAAGGTCCCACTGTTGACATTGCATGTCAGAGCAAAAACCAAGCCATGAGGTCGAAGGAATTGAGACAGGATTGTGTCGAGGCACAGATATGGGGAAGGGTACCAAAACATTTCTGCAGCATTGAAGGTCCACAAGAACACAGCGGCCTCCATCATTCTTAAATGGAAGAAGTTTAGAACCACCAAGACTCTTCCTAGAGCTGGCTGTCCGGCCAAACTGAGCAATCGGCGGACCCTCGTCGCCGACCCCGGACTGGGGACCCTCGTTGCGGGCCCCGGACTGGGCACCCTCGCTGCGGGCCCCGGACTGGGCCCCGAACTGGGCACCCTCGTTCTGGCAGTAGGCACAGGACTCACCAGGGTGGGAAGACATACAGGAGGCCTGGTTCTGGGAGCGGGCACCGGATACACTGGGCCGTGGAGGCGCACTGGAGGTCTCAAGCGTAGAGCCTGCACAACCCGTCCTGGCTGGATGGTTACTTTGGCCCGGCACGTGCGGGGTGCAGGCACAGGACGCACTGGGCTCTGCAGACGCACCGGAGACACAGTGCGCAGAGCCGGCGCAGGATATCCTGGGCCGTAGAGACGTACTGGCGGCCAGATGCGCTGAGCCGGCACCCTCCGACCTGGCTGGATGCCCACTCTAGCCCGGCCGATTCGGGGAGCTGGAAGGTAGCGCACCGGGCTGTGAACGCGCACTGGAGACACCGTGCGCTCCACCGCATAACACGGTGCCTGACCAGTACGACGCTCGCCACGGTAAGCATGGGGAGTTGGCTCAGGTCTATAACCCGACTCCGCCAATCTCCCCGTGTGCCCCACCCAAATTGTTTTGGGGGGCTGCCTCTTGGGCTTCCTTGCTAGCCGTGTTCCCTCGTAACGATGGGCCCCTTTACCAGCTGCCTCCGCCTTCCTGGCTGCTTCCACCTGTTCCCATGGAAGGCGATCCCTTCCGGCCAGGATCTCCTCCCATGTCCAGGATCCTTTGCTGTCCAGGATGTCATCCCATGTCCAGTCCTCCTTTTTACCACGCTGCTTGGTCCTTTTGTGGTGGGTAGTTCTGTCAGGGCCATTGCTGGAAGAAGACCAAGGTGCAGCTTGGTGAGCGTGCATTTCTCTTTTTATTTAAATGTTGCCAACATAACAAGAAACGAAAGAACAACCGTGAAGCTTACAGGGCATAAGTGCCACTAACAAAAGTCAACTACCCACACTGAAAGGAGGGAAAAGGGCTACCTAAGTATGGTTCCCAATCAGAGACAACGATAGACAGCTGTCCCTGATTGAGAACCATACCCGGCCAAAACATAGAAATAAAGAAACATAGAAAAACACAACATAGAATGCCCACCCCAAATCACACCCTGACCAAACCAAATAGAGACATAAAAAGGTTCTCTAAGGTCTGGGCGTGACAATCTTGTCTAAAGAATGCCAGCATTAGGTTTTTTTTCAGCTCAAGCTATCACTAGCAAAACCCATTTCCTTGACCATAAGCCGAGACTAACTGCAGGAAGAGACCATGGAGACCATAAAGACACAGCATTAGCAGAACATAAATATATTACTATTAGTTAAATAGTTGTTGTTAACCATTAATATCAAATAAATCAGCTAAATACTTAATTTTTCTATTACACACCTTAATAAAGTCTCTCAGACCATGAGAAACAAGATTCTCTGGTCTGTTGAAACCAAGATTGAACTCTTTAGCCTGAACGCCAAGCGTCACGTCTGGAGGAAACCTGGCACCATCCTATGGTGAAGCATGGTGGTGGCAGCATCATGCTGTGAGGATGTTTTTCAGCGACAGTGACTGGGAGTCTAGTCAGATCTAGCGAAAGATGAACAGAGCAAACTACAGAGAGATCCTTGATGAAAACCTGCTCCAGAGCTTTCAGGACCTCAAACTGGGGCAAAGGTTCACCTTCCAACAGGACAACAACCCTAAGCACACAGCCAAAACAACGCAGGAGTGGCTTCTGAATGTCCTTGAGTGTCCCAGCCAGAGCCCGGACTTGAACCAGATCTAACATCTCTGGAGACCTGAAAATAGCTGTGCAACAACGCTCCCCATCCAACCTGACAGAGTTTGAGAGGATCTGCAGAGAAGAATGGGAGAAACTCCCCAAATACAGCTGTGCCAAGCTTGTAGCATCATACCCAAGAAGGCTTGAGGCTGCAATCACTTCCAAAGGTGCTTCGACAAAGTACTGAGTAAAGGGTCTGAATACTTATGTAAATGTGATATTTCAGTTTTTATTTTTTTTACATTTGGAAGATATTCTAAAAAACAGTTTTTGCTTTGTCATTATGGGGTATTGTGTGTAGATATATGAGGACAAAACAATGTGATATATTTTAGAATAATGGGTCTGAATGCTTTCCGAATGCACTGTATGTGTAGCATGGTGTGTGTATTGTAGCCTATGTGTTATGTGGGTGGTGGGATGGCGTGTGCATGTGTGTGATTAGAAGTGAAGAACACATGTCCTGGGAGTGTCTGTTGGCAGCAGGGCTAGGTTGATGTAGTGTAGTGTGTGCTGACTGTATGATACTTTATGTGTGCCTGCTCGCATAGAACGGTTTGTTGTGTCCGTCTTTGAATAATGTGTGTGTGTGTGTGTGTGCATGTGTATGTGGATGCATGTGTGTGTGCTTGTGTGGGTATTTTGTGGGTATGTGTGTGTCTGTGTCAGCTTTAGAGCACTCTGCGGTGACAGAGATGTGACAGGGATAATTTGGTAGTCAGTCAATCAATGTCAATACAGAACAGGACAGGAGCGCGTACCCCACTTCTATCTCTTTCTACAAGAAGCCACAGCGACATGTTACATCCCACAATGACATTACCAAAGTCATCCAATACTAGGGTTGGGACGATAGATGAATAAATAGAATATTGTGAATTTTTGAATTGACGGTATATTGTAATGTGCAAGAAGATATTTTGTGATGTGCAAGACTATACTCTATTTGAACTTTACAAATCAAAACTGTGCAGTTGTATCAGTTAAGCTGTATCTATATGTCAAATGAAGTCTAAATGAATAAACTAAGGTACATTTTTTCGGCACACAAAGATTATGTAATGAGAATGTGACTCTAATTTTGTAAATAAGCAAAAAAAAAACATTTTGTCATTAATGGCGCAAAACAATTATATCGGATATCGCAATATTTGGTGTAGAAAAGCTGTCCCCAAATATCACCCAACCCTATAGAGTACTGAAGCATGTTTCTGCCAAGTTGACTTCCTGTCCTGAGTTTTCATTATAGAGGACCAGGATGACTCCGCAACCTCATGTCTTACAACTGACCTTCCCCTGGTACACGCTGGCTGCTATACAGTAATAGAGATTAACTATCTTTCTCCTCTGGCCTCTAACAGTATGGCAACTTACCGCTATGACCATGTTGTAGGTCACTGCCATGTTGTAGCTTGATAACAACCATGTTCTAGGTCACTGCCATGTTGTAGCTTGATAACAACCATGTTCTAGGTCACTGCCATGTTGTAGCTTGATAACAACCATGTTCTAGGTCACTGCCATGTTGTAGCTTGATAACAACCATGTTCTAGGTCACTGCCATGTTGTAGCTTGATAACAACCATGTTCTAGGTCACTGCCATGTTGTAGCTTGATAACAACCATGTTCTAGGTCACTGCCATGTTGTAGCTTGATAACAACCATGTTCTAGGTCACTGCCATGTTGTAGCTTGATAACAACCATGTTGTAGGTCACTGCCATGTTGTAGCTTGATAACAACCATGTTGTAGGTCACTGCCATGTTGTAGCTTGATAACAACCATGTTGTAGGTCACTGCCATGTTGTAGCTTGATAACAACCATGTTCTAGGTCACTGCCATGTTGTAGCTTGATAACAACCATGTTCTAGGTCACTGCCATGTTGTAGCTTGATAACAACCATGTTGTAGGTCACTGCCATGTTGTAGCTTGATAACAACCATGTTGTAGGTCACTGCCATGTTGTAGCTTGATAACAACCATGTTGTAGGTCACTGCCATGTTGTAGCTTGATAACAACCATGTTGTAGGTCACTGCCATGTTGTAGCTTGATAACAACCATGTTGTAGGTCACTGCCATGTTGTAGCTTGATAACAACCATGTTGTAGGTCACTGCCATGTTGTAGCTTGATAACAACCATGTTGTAGGTCACTGCCATGTTGTAGCTTGATAACAACCATGTTGTAGGTCACTGCCATGTTGTAGCTTGATAACAACCATGTTGTAGGTCACTGCCATGTTGTAGCTTGATAACAACCATGTTGTAGGTCACTGCCATGTTGTAGCTTGATAACAACCATGTTGTAGGTCACTGCCATGTTGTAGCTTGATAACAACCATGTTGTAGGTCACTGCCATGTTGTAGCTTGATAACAACCATGTTGTAGGTCACTGCCATGTTGTAGCTTGATAACAACCATGTTGTAGGTCACTGCCATGTTGTAGCTTGATAACAACCATGTTGTAGGTCACTGCCATGTTGTAGCTTGATAACAACCATGTTGTAGGTCACTGCCATGTTGTAGCTTGATAACAACCATGTTGTAGGTCACTGCCATGTTGTAGCTTGATAACAACCATGTTGTAGGTCACTGCCATGTTGTAGCTTGATAACAACCATGTTCTAGGTCACTGCCATGTTGTAGCTTGATAACAACCATGTTGTAGGTCACTGCCATGTTGTAGCTTGATAACAACCATGTTGTAGGTCACTGCCATGTTGTAGCTTGATAACAACCATGTTGTAGTAGTTAATAATCTAGTAAGCACTGCGGCTGCTAAAGGAGGCTGCTCTGGATGGGAGCATGTGCTGCTACACTACTGAAAGTGTAAATGATGTATACATTTTGACATACAATTGTGATATTTAAATCAAAATCAAATCAAATTGTATTTGTCGCATGCACCGACTACAACAGGTGTAGACCTTACAGTTAAATGCTTACTTACAAGCCCTTAACTAACAATGCATTTTTAAGAAAAATAAGTGTTAAAGTATTTACATAAAACAATGAAATAATAATAATTAAAGACCAACAATAAAATAACAGTAACGAGGTTATATACTGGGGGTACCGGTACAGAGTCAATGTGCGGGGGCACAGGTTAGTCGAGGTAATTGAGGTAATATGTATATGTAGGTAGAGGTATTTTGACTTTCCATAGTTAATAAACAGAGAGTTACAGCAGCGTAAAAATGCGAGGGGGGGGGGGGGGGGGGGTGGGTGTTCAATGCAAATAGTCTGGGTAGCCATTTGATTAGCTGTTCAGGAGTCTTATGGCTTGGGGGTAGAAGCTGTTAAGAAGCCTTTTGTACTTAGACTTGGCGCTCCGGTACCGCTTGCTGTGCGGTAGCAGAGAGAACAGTCTATGACTAGGGTAGCTGGAGTCTTTGGTAGTTTTTAGGGCCTTCCTCTGACACTGCCTGGTATAGAGGTTCTGGATGGCAGGAAGCTTGATGTACTGTGCCGTACACACTACCCTCTGTAGTGCCTTGAGGATCTGAGGACCATAGTGTTCATAGTTTTCCTTTAGGTGCCTTTTGACAAACTTCAAGGGGGCTGTCATGTGCCTTTTACTGAGGAGTGGATTCCGTCTGGCCATTCTATCATAAAGGCCTGATTGGTAGAGTGCTGCACCTCCCTAACCAAGGCCCTTCTCCCCAGATTGCTCAGTTTGGCCAGGTGGCAAAAGTCTTGGTGGTTTCAAAGAGTCTTGGTGGTTCCAAACTTCTTCCATTTAAGAATTATGGAGGCCACTGTGTTCTTGGGGACCTTCAATGCTGCAGAAATGTTTTGGTACCCTTCCCCATATCTGTGCCTCGACACAATCTTGTCTCGGAGATCTACGGACAATTCCTTCGACCTCATGGCTTGGTTTTTGCTCTGACATGCACTGTCAACTGTGGACCTTATGTAGACAGGTGTGTGCCTTTCCAAATCATGTCCAATCAATTGAATTTACAACAGGTGGACTCCAATCACGTTGTAGAAACATCTCAAGGAAGATCAATGGAAACAGGATGCACCTGAGCTCAATTTTGAGTCTCATAGCAGGGGGTCTGAATACTTATGTAAATAAGGTATTTCTGTTTTTTATTTTTATACATTTGCAAAAATGTCTATAAACCTGTTTTCACTTTCTCATTGGTTAACATACACATGTTTAGCAGATGTTATTGCGGCTGTAGCGAAATGCTTGTGCTTCTTGCTCCGACAGTGCAGTAATATCAAACAAGTAATATCTAACAGTTTCACAACAAATACCAAAAACACACGTAAATCTAAGTAAGGAATGGATTAAGAATATATACAGTTGAATTCGGAAGTTTACATACACCTTCACCAAATACATTTAAACATAGTTTTCACAATTCCTGACATTTAATCCTAGTAAAAATTCCCTGTCTTAGGTCAGTTAGGATCACCACTTTATTTTAAGAATGTGAAATGTCAGAATAATAGTAGCGGGATGTCACGCCCTGACCTTAGAGATCCTTTTTATTTCTCTATTTTGGTTTGGTCAGGGCGTGAGTTGGGGTGGGCATTCTATGTTTTGTGTTCTACGTTTTCTTTTCTGTGTGTTTGGCCGGGTGTGGTTCTCAATCAGAGACAGCTGTCTATCGTTGTCTCTGATTGAGAACCATACTTAGGTATCCTTTTCCCACCTGTGTTTTGTGGGTAGTTGTTTTCTGTTTTGTGTTGCTGCACCTGACAGGACTGTTTTGTTTCGTTCATTCTCTTTGTTATTTTGTTCAGTGTTCTGTTTTAATAAATTAACATGAACACTTACCACGCTGCGCTTTGGTCCGATGATTCCTCATCTTCAGACGACGAACGTTACACGGGAATGATTTATTTCAGCTTTTATTTCTTTCATCACATTCCCAGTGGGTCAGAAGTTTACATACACTCAATTACTATTTGGTAGCGTTGCCTTTAAATTGTTTAACTTGGGTCAAGTGTTTTGGGTAGCCTTCCACAAGCTTCCCACAATAAGTTGGGAGATTTTTTTGCCCATTCCTCCAGACAGAGCTGGTGTAACTGAGTCAGGATTGTAGGCCTCCTTGCTCGCACATGCTTTTTCAGTTCTGCCCACACATTT
This sequence comes from Salvelinus namaycush, assembly GCF_016432855.1. Classification (NCBI taxonomy): domain Eukaryota; kingdom Metazoa; phylum Chordata; class Actinopteri; order Salmoniformes; family Salmonidae; genus Salvelinus; species Salvelinus namaycush. The sequence goes on from NC_052337.1 coordinate 24,413,039, forward strand.
TCTATTGGATTGAGGTCAGGGCTTTGTGATGGCTCTCCAATACCTTGACTTTGTTGTCCTTAAGCCATTTTAACACAACTTTGGAAGTATGCTTGGGGTCATTGTCCATTTAAAGACCCATTTGCGACCAGGCTTTAACTTCTTGACTGATGTCTTGAGATGTTGCTTCAATATATCCACATCATTTTCCTACCTCATTATGCCATCTATTTTGTGAAGTGCACCAGTCCCTCCTGCAGCAAAGCACCCCCACAACATGATGCTGCCACCCCCGTGCTTCACGGTTGGGATGGTGTTCTTCGGCGTGCAAGCCTCCCCCTTTTTCCTCCAAACATAACGATGGTCATTATGGCCAAACAGTTCTATTTTTGTTTCATCAGACCAGAGGACATTTCTCCAAAAAGTATGATCTTTGTCCCCATGTGCAGTTGCAAACCGTAGTCTGGCTTTTTTATGGTGGTTTTGGAGCAGCGGCTTCTTCCTTGCTGAGCAGACTTTCAGGTTATGTCGATATAGGACTCGTTTTACTGTGGATATAGATACTTTTGTACCTGTTTCCTCCAACATCTTCACAAGGTCCTTTGCTGTTGTTCTGGGATTGATTTTCACTTCTCGCACCAAAGTACGTTCATCTCTAGGAGACAGAATGCATCTCCTTCCTGAGCGGAATGATGGCTGCGTGGTCCCATGGTGTTTATACTTGCATACTATTGTTTGTACAGATGAACGTGGTACCTTCAGGCGTTTGGAAATTGCTCCCAAAGATGAACCAGACTTGTGGAGGTCTACAATTTGTTGTTCTGGGGTCTTGGCTGATTTCTTTAGATTTTCCCATGATGTCAAGCAAAGAGCCACTGAGTTTGAAGGTAGGCCTTGAATTACATCCACAGGTACACCTCCAATTGACTCAAGTTATGTCAATTAGCCTATCAGAAGCTTCTAAAGCCATGACATCATTTTATGGAATTTTCCAAACTATTTAAAGGCATAGTTAACTTAGTGTATGTTAACTTCTGACCCACTAGAATTGTGATACAGTGAATTATAAGTCTGAAAACAAGTCTGAAAACAATTGTTGGAAAAATGACTTGTGTCATGCACAAAGTAGATGTCCTATCCGACTTGCTAAAACTATAGTTTGTTAACAAGACATTTGTGGAGTGGTTGAAAACAAGTTTTTATGACTCCAACCTAAGTGTATGTAAACTTCCGACTTCAACTGTACATATGTCAGAGCGGCATTGGATAGTGGCATAGTATAGAATACAGTATATACATATGAGATGGGTGATGCAATATGTAAACACAATTTAAAAGTGACGAAGATACCGTAGAATTATGTGGAATGCAGTTTATACATATGAGATGACTAACGCTAGATACGGAAACATTATTCAAGTGGCTAGTGATCCATTTCTAAGCCGCCTCTGATGTGCTAGTGATGGCTGTTTAGTAGTCTGATGGCCTTGAGATAGAAGCTGTTTTTCAGTCTCTCGGTCCCAGCTTTGATGCACCTGTACTGGATGATAGCGGGGTGAACAGGCAGTGGCTCGGGTGGTTGATGTCCTTGATGATCTTTTTGGCCTTCCTATGGCATCGGGGGCTTTAGGTGTCCATTAGGGCGGGAAGTTTGCCCCCGGTAATGCGTTGGGCAGACCGTACCACCCTCTGAGCATTTTGGGGTATTGTGTGTAGATTGATGAGGATTTTTTTTAAATACATTTTAGAATAAGGCTGTAATGGAACAAAATGTGGAAAAAGTCGAGGGGTCTGAATACTTTCCGAATGCACTGTATATATATTCAAAATGGAGACTGCCTCCAGCTCACATTGTGAAGCGGTGGTGACGCGCTTTAATTACCAGTTGATAAATTGTCACGCCCTGACCATAGAGAGCTTTTTATTCTCTATGTTGGTTAGGTCTAGGGTGACTAGGGTGGGTCATCTAGGTAATTATATTTCTATGTTGGCCTGGTATGGTTCCCTATCAGAGGCAGCTGTTTATCGTTGTCTCTGATTGGGGATCATATTTAGGCAGCCATTTCCCCTTTGTGCTTTGTGGGATCTTGATTTTGTGTAGTGCCTGTGAGCACTGCATTTTTCTTCACGTTTCGTTTATTCGTTTATTGTTTTGTTTTGCTTTGAGTTTCACATAGAAATAAAAGATGTGGAACCCAGATCACGCTGCGCTTTGGTCCTGTTATTATGACGATCGTGACAGAAATAAAGGTAATGGCTATTTTTTATCGTGCACTAAACTGTTTTTATCATACAATTTGCATAAAAAATTGTTGCTCAATGAATGGGCTTATGAAAGCATGTTTTAGTCCAGCAGCAATCCGCTGAGGAGCTGCAGGTGAAATCCTGCTCCAAATCGGCTCTGTATGCATGATGATTAATGAGTATACACACACACCAATTTAATTCCATTATATTATGAAAATGTACCTATAGACCGATAAGCATGGTGGTCAAATGTATTTACATCGACTGGTATTTCTATCAATGAATAGAAAGCATTATTTCGCAATGGGATTTTTTTTCTTTCTGTCATTTCGGCCAGCAACATTTTTATTTATCAGCTTAAAAAAAAATGCGGCCAACAGCCGCAAATGCCAACAGGCAAATGCCGGCTAATGGAAAACCTTGTCAGAGCTGAATAATTCAGTGTTGTGACAGTGATCAGGTTGAGCCAGTACCTGGCCTTGGCCCCGGACTGAGGTCACCTGCACATGAACAGATGATGAATCTACAATCACATAGAGGAGAGGATTATGGAGGGATGATGACCTCACACCTCTCAAAAGAGGAGTGTGACAGAATCGTCTGTGGGGAGACGGCGCAGAACAGCTGCAGACGAGAGTGTGTGTGTGTGAGTGTGTCAGTGTGTATGAAGGGAACAGACTCGGTAGGACAGGAGAGAGAAAGGAGGGCTCATATGTTACCATGACAAATTCATTATTGATGGCATGTCAGGCAAAGGGCTGTTACCGCCCCCCTCACTAGCTCAAACTGTCAGAAATAAGTGAGTGGAGTTATTCCCACTCCCAACGATGGAAAAGAAACCTTATTATAACTTGTCCCAATTTCATTGATGTAAGGGATGTAAAAAATTAGCCCTGGCTGTCCTCTAGTTTGTTTCAGAGAGACAAGCCATGATAGTAATGTATTTAAGGATTTACCTTGCCCTTGCCTTGTGTCCTCTGACACAACAAAATATCCTCTCTTTGTCCCTCTCTATCTCTTTCCTTTCCCCTCTCTCTCTTATGTTCCTCTCCTTTAGTTTCCTTCTCCAAAACATCAGCACTTTCACTTGACCCCTCTCTCTCTCTCCCTTTATCCCAGATTCCAACTGTTTAGCTCCCCATCTCCATATCTTGTCTATTTACCTCCCCTCTCACTCCCTCTTGTCTATTTACCTCCCCTCTCACTCCCTCTTGCTAGCTCTGCTTCTTCCTTCTATAAGAATATTTAGAAGAGGCAAAGACAGAGGACGAGAGGTCAATACAGAACTAAAGACAGAGGACGAAAGTCAATAGAGTACTAACGATCAATGGAAATAGTGTTCTTTCTGATATAGAGAAATATTGATCAATGGGAGACATGGGAGGAATTTGTCTAGGCGTCGAGCCTGGATTAGGATACTTGTTATTTGGCCATTGGCCCCGTTTTATTGCAAGGAATTCTAATTGGTCAACCACAGGCTAGGGCTGGGTTATAAACTACATCCTGTCCCTTTGTTCTGTGGATAGAATCACAGGAGAGAATCACTGAGGACAGAGAAGGAACGACTGTCACACCCTGACCTTAGAGAGCCTTTTTATTTCTCTATTTGGTTAGGTCAGGGTGTGATTTGGGTGGGCATTCTAGTTTGTCTATTTCTTTGTTGGCCGGGTATGGTTCCCAATCAGAGGCAGCTGCCTATCGTTGCCTCTGATTGGAGATCATACTTAGGCGGCCCTTTTTCCTACCTTCAGTTGTGGGATCTTGTCTTTGTATAGTTGCTGTTTAGCGCTACAGAGCTTTACGTTCGTTTCGTGTTTTTGTTGTTTTTTGGTGTCATTTGAAAATAAAGTAAAATGTACGCCTACCACGCTGCACCTTGGTCTCATTCTAACGACGGACGTAACAACGACCATCTACCTATCAGCATAACATCTATGACCTATCCTCTTTGAATAAACCTATTTTCCTCCCCCTGATTTGATTTGGGGTCTGTGTTATTGAAGAATATCAACTGCTAACACCTCCCTCTCTCCCCTCCTCCTGCCACTACCTTTCTGTGCTCTTCCGTCCTCCTCCCCTCTACCTTATCCATCCCCCTTCTGTCCTTTCCTTCTGCCTCTCTTCTCCTCGCCCTCCCCCCTCCCTCTCTCACTCCCTCTCTCCTCCTCTACCTGTCACAGTGATGGTGTATTGGGCCTGTGGGAGCTGGTGAAGTCATTGACCGTGTGGTGCTGAGTGCTCTTTATAGGACCTGCTGCCACATGACTCTCAGACACACAGACTTCCTCTCCTCATAGCACCTGCTGGAGCACCGCTTAACCAACCTGACTTTAGAGCTGACAGAGACAGACTACATACACATCTAGTGTTGTATTATTCCAGAGTATATTTATAAGTGGTCCAGAGTCTATATTTAAGTGGTCAAGAGTCTATATATAAGCTGTACACAATATATAAATATTTGATGGCCTCGTTGTTAAACCCTCTGTTGATATGTTTTATTTACCTTTTGCATATAAACAGAGAAGGATTCTTAAGATATTTTTTTATTTGCCAGAATTGCACATGTAGCCAATATAAAGGATAGAACCCAGTGAACATAAGCTGTGTACTGAAATGCTGGATCATGCCCTGCGCTAGTCACCAGAGAGGTGAGGGAGCCAAGCGTCAGCATAGAGTGATGATGTCATAAAGAGACTCAGGAGCTCTACCCAGCATGCTCAAGGTCCGGAGCTCCTGCAGTACTCATGAATAGAGAGGGAGTGGGGAACTGCGGCGGGTCAGGGAGAGAAAGAGGGAGATCGGGGAGGGTCATAGAGGGAGTTAGGGAGGGTCATAGAGGGAGATAGGGAGGGTCATAGAGGGAGTTAGGGGAGGGTCATAGAAGGAGATAGGGAGGGTCATAGAGGGAGATAAGGAGGGTCATAAAGGGAGATAAGGGAGGGTCATAGAGGGAGATAGGGAGGGTCATAGAGGGAGATAGGGAGGGTCATAGAGGGAGTTAGGGGAGGGTCATAGAAGGAGATAGGGAGGGTCATAGAGGGAGATAAGGAGGGTCATAGAGGGAGATAAGGGAGGGTCATAGAGGGAGATAGGGGAGGGTCATAGAAGGAGATAGGGAGGGTCATAGAGGGAGATAGGGAGGGTCATAGAGGGAGATAGGGAGGGTCATAGAGGGAGTTAGGGGAGGGTCATAGAAGGAGATAGGGAGGGTCATAGAGGGAGATAAGGAGGGTCATAGAGGGAGATAGGGGAGGGTCATAGAGGGAGATAGGGGAGGGTCATAGAGGGAGATAGGGGAGGGTCATAGAGGGAGATAAGGGAGGGTCATAGAGGGAGATAGGGGAGGGTCATAGAGGGAGATAGGGAGGGTCATAGAGGGAGATAAGGGAGGGTCATAGAGGGAGATAGGGAGGTCATAGAGCGTCAGGGAAAGGGAGAAACGATAGGGAAGAGGATGGGGGGAAATGGGGAGACGGAACAACGCCATATAGAGAGTGAAATAGAGACAGGGAGTTGTAGAGATTTAGGTAGAGGGAGAGAATGAGGGAGGAAATAAAGGAATGTTGAAGGGGAACGCAGTGGGCTGCAATGTGATGAGATTGAGAAGTGCTAGTGAAGAGTAGAGGAGTAGAGAGATGGAGAGAAACAGAGATAAAGAGAGAGATGGAATGTGATCTGCAGGTTTCTTCCATGAAGCAGTTAGGTGAATATGGCATGGTTAATAAAGAGGGAGAATCAGATGCAGTCTAATTGGAGGTTATGGGAAGTGAGAGAATACTGTACAATGGTTCTGATGTATACAGTGCACGGTAGCTAGACATGGGTATGCAGTACCTGCTGTGTTTCATTGTTGTCCATTATGCATCTTATGAAAGATGGTTTAGACTGGAGCTGAGTCACGATCAGGTGTCTGTGTATTTGTGTGCGTCTATTGACTTATTTGTCTGTATCTGTGTTGTATACGCACAGTGGATTGTGTGCCGTAGTATGTATGTGACTGTGTTAAGACAGAGAGAGAAGGGGAGAGAGATAAACGTAAGATAGAGTATGCTTTGATTGTAATGGAGCGCAGAGGCAATGGCCTGACAAAGACTATAATTATTTCAGGGCCTCCGTTTTAGCACAGGAGGGAGAGGAGACAACATGAAGCTCCTTATTTTGATGTCTCATTACTTATTCATGAGGAGGGAGGAATTTTGTGGCTTTTTGGCATGCTCCTCTTCATCTTCAAATAGTTGGTTATATGTGTCTTAACTGTGCTTTTACTGCATGTTGCTCCTAGGTTAACATATGGGAATCTGTGTGTGTGAGTGTGTCTGTCCGTGTAAGTGTGTATGACTGTGTAATGTATATATACCTGCATGTCTGTGTGTTTGTGTTTGAGTGCCTCATTCCAACACACATATCCTCCATCAATATTTGATGAACTCCCACTCTTGAGCGCCTCCTGGGCTAGTTATTGATTTCTCATTCTCTAGGCCACGACTCCATCTTGCCAGTCATGCAGATGGGATGCAATGCTTTCTGGGAAATGATCTGCTAAAACAAAAGTGTAAGAAGTAACAAATCCAAGGTTAATTATTTGTACACAGCACACCATTTGCAGAAAATACCCATCTCCATGCCATTTACCAGCATAGGAATAGAGAGAGATGCAGAGAGGACACTAGTAGGTGATGTTTTTCAATTAGACATCTCATGATGAAAGGAAATAGAAATGTGAATGGAATGAGTAAAGAATGACAGGAGGAGCCAGACCAGATAAGAACAGTGGTGATAATTATAGAGTCTAGTATATTTATAGCTGAGCAGAACACAATGACCTTCCAGATCCAACAATTGTTTTCACAGGATGTGTTTCTCAGTTTCCTTCTTCTACTGCTGAGCTCCCATAGGCTTCTGTGCTGTAGCTAAGCCTGACTGTCCAGGGACCGATGAGACTGCCACCATTCAAAACCTCATCGCCCCGTCTACTGCTAACAACTGAGCCTCATCATAATGTGTGTGTGTGTGTGTCTTGCTCATGGAAGTGGGTCTTTGAGTAAACCCAGGAGGGTTACGTTAACACTGCATGAGGTCTGTGCTGCTATTTTTGGTGTGGGTATGGGTATGTGTTGTGTGTGTCTTCAGGGGAAGTATTTGTGTGTGAATTTATGCATGCATGCTACTACATGGCAGAACATTCACAGCTTTCACAGATTAAGAAAATGTGCCAGACCTGGGTTGGAACAGGGACAACGTACTACTACATCAATCATATAACAAATCCCAGTCAACAACCTACAGTACCTCCAACCTCATCCTGGAATCATTATGGTTTGGCTGATTCCCATTGAATGGCCTTATCCACTATGCCTCGTCGGTGGAGATTAAGGTGGAGTGGCGTCTGCCTTAAGAGTTTTGTCTGTCTGCATGTCCCCCTCTCTCTGCTGCCTAAGTGGAACTGAGCTGAGAGAAGCTGGAGCATGTCCATCTATTTTAAAGCATCCAAATTCTTGACCTGAGAACCAGTTACCTCTGTGTTACTGAATTCCAAAGACATGTTCACTGCTGTCTGTGTTCTTCTCTAATCCATTTTATCCTAGCAGGCTGCTCTCAGGTTCCTGTTGAAGATGTATTGCTGATAATAGGCTAGATGTGAGAGGAATACATGTAAACGGTCTGTCTCAGATGTTGAAAGTCAATCTACTTATCTCAATTGTACCTTTTCTGAACTAACTCTATAGTACCTGAAGTTTAAATATAAAGTGGAACTCTTAATTGAATTTGGTGAGGAAGTCTTTGTAAGTGAAGTGAGGACACATTTCTGAATCTAAATCACCAGTGACAGGTGCTGTCGCTACAGTAATGACTTCTGACCGCTCTTCTGTCATTGTGTTTTGACATCCCAGACCGAGACAGTGTTTAAAGATTTGTTTTGGCAACCACATTGCTGCACTTTTCCTATAATTTAGAATTTTATGATTAGTAGGTTAAACTTGCTGAATGGACAGTTTTGACTCCCCCATGGGAGACTGTATAGCAGTGGGGGATGTTCCACACTGGCATGGCTCCAGCGACTGACCAAGGAAACACATGCCTCTTACCTTTAGAAAAATAAATAATGACTCTAACATTCTAGAAACAGCTACAATGACCAAATTTATTTACAGTATACAAAATCATTTTCCAGTTTCTGTAACATATCAGTTTCCAACTCCTCTTCTTCAGTTACCCTGCTGTGATTTGTATGTCATGGAGCTTGTTCCTAATAATGTCTATTTTCACATATTGTGGAATATTTAGTCTTTGAATGCAATGTGTTTAAATAAGGGTGTAATTGTAGTCATCTTTTTTTGCCAAGCGGCATTTCTGTAGATTTATTGTGGCATAACTTTTATTTGGATATAGCACTATGTTTTTGTGTTTTGGCTAAAATGTGTCTGTGTTTGTGTAGTGAGGTCTTTAGTTGAAATGAGTGTTAGCGTGCCGTCACCCTGTGTGTTTGGCTCTGTAGTCACTCGGTTGGCTGTAGCTTAGTGGAGCAGAACTCTAGTCCTCATGGGCTGTGATATCTGCTGCCTGTCTTTGTCACGTTAGACCCGGCCTCCATGTTGGAGCTGCTGCTGCCATTTTTTTATTATTAGTAACCGTCCTGTTTTGATGGTGTGTGTCATTCCTGCATGCCAGTGGTTCCCAAACTTTTTATAGTCCCGTACCCCTTCAAACATTCAATCTCCAGCTGCGTACCCCCTCTAGCACCAGGGTCAGCGCACTTTCAAATGTTGTTTTTTGCCATCATTGTAAGACTGCCACACACACACTATAAGATATATTTGTTAAACATAAGAATGAGTGTGAATTATTGTCACAAGCCGACTCGTGGGAAGTGACAAAGAGCTCTTATAGGACCAGGGCACAAATAATAATATAATAATAATCAATAATTTTGCTCGTTGTTTAGCCATCTTACATATAAAACCTTATTTGTTCATAAAGAAATTGTGAATAACTCACCACAGGTTAATGAGAAGGGTGTGCTTGAAAGGATGCACATAACTCTGCAATGTTGGGTTGTATTGGAGAGAGTCTCAGTCTTAAATCATTTTCCACACACGATCTGTGCCTGTATTTAGTTTTCATGCTAGTGAGGGCCAAGAATCCACTCTCACATAGGTATGTGGTTGCAAAGGGCATCAGTGCCTTAACAGCGTCATTTGCCAAGGCAAAAAACTCTGAGCGTAGCCTAATCCATAAATATTGCAGTGGCTTCTGATTAAATTACATTTTCACAGAACCGCTTGTTGCAATTTCGATGAGGCTTTCTTGTTCAGATATTGGTAAGTGGACTGGAGGCAGGGCATGAAAGGGATAACGAATCCAGTTGTTTGTGTTGTCCGTTTCGGGAAAGTACCTGCATAATTGCGCACCCAGCTTACTCAGGTGCTTCGCTATATCATATTTGACATTGTCCGTAAGCTTGAGTTAATTTGCACACAAAAAAATCATACAATGATGGAAAGACCTGTGTGTTGTCCTTGTTAATTAATGCAGACAGAAAAGAACTCCAACTTCTTAATCATAGCCTCAATTTTGTCCCGCATATTGAAGATAGTTGCGGAGAATCCCTGTAATCCTAGATTCAGATCATTCAGGTGAGAAAAAACATCACCCAGATAGGCCAATCGTGTGAGAAACTCATCATCATGCAAGCGGTCAGGCAAGTGTAAATTATGGTCAGTAAAGAAAACTTTAAGCTCGTCTCTCAATTAAAAAAAACGTGTCAATACTTTGCCCATTGATAACCAGCACACTTCTTCTGTATGTTGTAAAAGCGTTACATGGTCGCTGCCCATATCATTGCATAATGCAGAAAATACACGAGAGTTCAGGGGCCTTGCTTTAACAAAGTTAACCATTTTCACTGTAGCGTCCAAAACGTCTTTCAAGCTGTCAGGCATTCCCTTGGCAGCAAGAGCCTCTCGGTGGATGGCATTCCCTTGGCATTTAAAAATTAGCCTCCAACACTACTCAGCAAATTGGATGCGGTCTATCACAGTGCCATCCGTTTTGTCACCTAAGCCCCATATACTACCCACAATTGCGACCTGTATGCTCTCGTTGGCTGGTCCTCGCTACATATTCGTCGCCAAACCCACTGGCTCCAGGTCGTCTATAAGTTTTTGCTAGGTAAAACTCTGCCTTATCTCAACTCACTGGTCACCATAGCAACACCAACCCGTAGCTCGCGCTCCAGCAGGTATATTTCACTGGTCATCCCCAAAGCCAACACCTCCTTTGGCCACCTTTCCTTCGTTCTCTGCTGCCAATGACTGGAACGAATTGCAAAAATCACTGAAGTTGGAGACTTATATCTCCCTCACTAATTTCAAGCATCAGCTATCAGAGCAGTTTACCGATCGCTGCAGCTGTACACAGCCCATCTGTAAATAGCCCATCCAATCAACTACCTACCTCATCCCCATATTTATTTATTTTTATTATTATTTTTCTGCTCTTTTGCACACCAGTATTTCTAATTGCACATCCTCATCTGCACATCTATCACTCCGGTGTTAATTGTTAAATTGTAATTATTTTGCCACTATGGCCTATTTTTTGCCTTACCTCCTTACTTCATTTGCACACACTGTATACAGATTTTCTATTATGTTATTGACTGTACGTTTGTTTATCCCATGTGTAACTCTGTGATGTTGTTTTTGTCACACTGCTTTGCTTTATCTTGGCCAGGTCGCAGTTGTAATTGAGAACTTGTTCTCAACTGGCCTACCTGGTTAAATATAGGTGAAATAAAAAATAAATACAAATAAAGTGGCGTCGGGAGCAACTGCTTGCACGCACGTTATCACTCCACTATGTCTCCCTGTCATGCCTTTTGTGTCATCAGTACAGATACCAACACATCTTGACCACCAAAGTCCATTTGATGTCACAAAGCTGTCCAGTACTTTAAAAATATCCTCTCACGTTTCCAGTGGTTTGCAGAAGAGGATGTCTTCCTTAGTTGACCCCCCATAAACGTAACGGACGTATACCAGGAGCTGTGCCAGGCCCGCCACGTCTGTTGACTCATCCAACTGTAATCCACATAATTCACTGGCTTGTATGTGAGCAGTAATTGATTCAAAACATCTCCTGCCATGTCACTGATGCATCGTGAAACAGTGTTGTTTGATGAAGGCATTGTCTGTATAGTTTTTTTGGTCTTTTCCCGCAGCATTGTCCCAGCCATATCCGCGGCAGTAGGAAGAATTACGTCCTCCACAATAGTATGGGGCTTGCCTGTCCTAGCCACTCGGTAGCTCACCATTTAAGACTCTTCTAGTCCCTTCTTATTAATGGTATCTGTTGCTTTTATACATGTCTTACTACCCGAAAGTCATCTTTATTCTCGCAAAAAAATCTCCCGTGGCTTATTTTTCAAATTGTCATGTTTTGTTTCTAAATGTCTGCGCAAGAGTGAAGGTTTCCCGCAAGAGAGTAACAGTTAATGTGATTGATTTGACTAGGCTACCTATATTTGACATTGTGTTGTGATTTTGCTGAACAGTAGATGGTTTCATTTTATTTTGGGCAGTGAAACGAGGCTACTCAGGTGAGAAAAAAATCTCACCCTGTTGGAAAATATAAATGTACAGTTTGAAAATGTGAAGTTTATTTTTTCAACAAAATATATATATATATTCTTTTTCAATGTGAATCACATTTTTATTTGGCGACCCTCGACGGCATTGTGGTACCCGTGTTTGGGAATACCTGCTGTCTGCTGTTGTAGTCTTGGTTCATTAAATTGGCCGCATCAAGGGCCAGTGGAGTCCTGGAGACTCCTGGGCCCATATCCACAAAGTATCTCAGAGTAGGAGTGCTGATCTAGGATCAGGTCTCCACCTGTCCATATAATATTAGATCAGCACTCTCACTGGGCCCTGTTCCCGTGGTTGTATTTATATTTTCATGCTCATTTTAGTCTACTTGCCTTTGAGTTTGCATCAATTTCTTTCTAAAGCCACCCTACATTTGGCTGCATCTTGTACAGCGTGTGACTGTGTCTTCATGATTGCTTGGTGTGTTTTTTGGTTGTGGTTGTGTTATTTAGTTATTCTTTTGCCAAGGTGCATGGATTACATTAGCATGCTTTGTGTCTCTTGTAGGGAGTCTTCCAGGCTTATGGATGTCTATTGTGTGTGTGTGTGTGTGTGTGTGTGTGTGTGTGTGTGTGTGTGTGTGTGTGTGTGTGTGTGTGTGTGTGTGTGTGTGTGTGTGTGTGTGTGTGTGTGTGTGTGTGTGTGTGTGTGTGTGTGTGTGTGTGTGTGTGTGTGTGTGTGTACTGTACACAGTATTTGGAAGTGTATTCCTTTTACATCATTTGAATATAAAAAATATATATATTATTTTCTCCCTTAGAGATTCCTTTAGATTTAGATGTGTTATGTACAAAGATGAATGTGTGCTTTATTTATATTTCCATGCAAGCTTCATCTCTGTGTCCTCAGACTCATTCTTGTGTCAGCTGGTATGGTGCATGTGTACTTTATTATTGTGTTTGAGTGTGTTAGTTCTTATTATGTGTGTTTTTACATGTCAGTGAATCACATTAAAGTAAAAGGCTTTGACTTCATCAAGAGTCTTCAAGACTAACATGTAGTCTATGTCATTCAGTCTGCGTACCGTATCTGTTTGTATGTATGTGTGTACCTGTATGTGTGTCACATTAACAGGCCTTGTCTTTGTGTTGATGTGTCTTCTAGGCTCATGTGGTTCAGCGCTGGCTTGTCCATCAGGACAGTAGTGTGAGCTCTGAGAGGTCGGCCAATCGAGCCCGGGGAATATGGTACTATGATGACAGAGTAAATATCATCCGATACACACGCTGTATACTTCAACACTTTCTCTCTATATATCTCTATGGCAGCTCTATGTGGTCGTGGTTTGTGTCGTTGCTTCTTCTTTAGGATCTTCCTCTCGTGATCTCTTGTGGCTTCTTGAGCTCTCTGTACAACGTATGTGTTGTTGTTGTGATGTGGCTGGGCGGTATAGTTAGGTTTGGTGGTTCTTTGCAATACCATGTATCTATTTTCACCGCTTTCCTCTCTTTATCTCCTTTTATGTAGTACTTGTTTGTCTTTATGTGTGTTTGGTGGACAATTCTTTTCACTGTAGGTGTGCAAGAGTTTGTGGTGTTTATTTGGTGCACATTTGTGCATTCTTCACCGTACGTGGACACTCTTTATGTATGTCTGTTTTATAACTCTTTATGAGTGTGCCAAGCAAACCGGGAACATTCCCAGGAAATTAGCTAAGATTCCTATTAAGTTCTAGTTAGGGTTTTATCAGAGAATGTTTTTGATAACCACAATTTTTTTCTAAAAATGTTTTAAATTAAATATTCTTGGATTATTCTCCTAACATTCACTATAATGTTGTACACAACATCTGTAACAACCACCACAGAACATTCCCCCAAAGTTCCCCCAAAGTTCTCCAAGTAATAAATGCTTTCCCAGCAAACCAAAATTGGTTTTGTAAAAGTTCATAGAATAATTGTTAGTTCGCAGCAAATGTTTTCATAACCCAAAAACTATCCAGTTGTGCTGATGATTATAATGTTTGTATAAAACATTCAGCTGATGTTGCAAGAACGTTCCTAGAACACATTTAATCTGTTCTTTAAAGGTTCCCAGAATGTTTCATTAGGTTGTGAGCCCTGGCTTGGAAACCAAACATTGCAGGTTCAAACCCAACATGTCAGCTTGAGGTCCTGAGGGTGGCGCAGTGCTCTAAAGCTAGAGCTTTCACTACATACCCTAGTTATATTCCAGACTGTATCCCAACCAGCCGTGGCACAATTGGCCTAGTGTCGTTAGGGTTTGGCCGGGGTAGGCTGTCATTGTAAATAATAATTTGTTCTTAATTGACTTACCTAGTTAAATAAAAAAATAAAAAAACATGTCAAATGTAAATACAGTGCCTTTGGAAAGTATGCAGACCCCTTGGAAAGTATGCAGACCCCTTGGAAAGTATGCAGACCCCTTGGAAAGTTTTCAGACCCCTTGGAAAGTATTCAGACCCTTTGCCTTTTTCCACATTTTGTTACGTTACAGCTTTATTCTAAAATTGATTCAATTGTTTTTTTTTCTTAATCAATCTATATACAATACCCCATAATGACAAAGCAAAAAGGACAATCTCAAGGATGATCAATGGAAACACGATGCACCTGAGCTCAATTTCAAGTCTCATAGCAAAGGTATTTTTGTTTTTTTATTTTAATACGTTTGCAACATTGTCTTAAAACCTGTTTTCACTTTGTCATTATGAGGTATTGAGTGTAGATTGCTGAGGATTTTTATTCATTTAATCCATTTTAGAATAAGGCTGTAACGTAACGAAATGTGGAAAATGTCATGGGGTCTAAATACTTTCCGAAGGCACTGTATATCAAATTAACATGTATTTTCTGATGTCCTCACAATGTTCTCACCAGACTGTTCCCACAACCTAATGAAACATTCTGGGAACCTTTAAAGAACAGATTAAATGTGTTCTAGGGACGTTCTTGCAACATCACGTAAATGTTTTTTACAAACATTCTATAACCATCACCACGACTGGACAGTGTTTGTCTTATTAGGACATTTCCGCGAACTAACAAATGTTCTGGGAACTTTCACAGAAACAATTTTTGTTTGCTGGGTGTGCTGTCCTGTCGACCACTCCTTTTATGAGTGTGTTTGAGTTAAAGTGAAGAATTTCTCAACATCTGACATTGACTTGACCCTTTAGGATATTTGTATTTATTTTAAGAGCCCACTCACTGCAGTGTACACATCTTTACATCCACTCACCTTGAATCACATACATTTTTTCTTCCAAATGGACATAATCCATTCAAATCCACTAGAGCCCTGTATATGCACACACCCTCTGGAAACAGATTTTCCTTCTAGAAGGAAAATAAATGGCCTTGGTAGGGCAGACAGATTTGTGTACTGCACAGGTAAAGACTACACATGCACACACAGCCTCACCCGTACACTACAGAGCATTGTGATAGCACTGGAGAGAAGCACACAGCTAAACACAGAGATATGATACAGTATTAGATTCCTCCACAGATATGAGATTAAAGGCTTTCATTGAATCTGCGTTAACACGGACATGTCCTCTCTCTGATCTCTCAACCCTCCTCTCTTCCACTGGCCGTCACTGTAGGAATGCTTGTGATATGTCACGCCATACTGCAGCATACCATGATTACACAGCATCACATCAATATGACACAAGAGGGACACAGTGATCTGAGGAAAAGCAGGGAAGTGGGGGGAGAAGGAGGGAGGGAAGAAAGATGGAGGGCGTGAGAGAATGAGGCGGGGAGCCTGCCATGCCAGGGAAGAAGAGAGAGTGCAAGAGGGAAAATGAGATAAAGAGAGAGAGGGCTGGGGGCACGTGAGCGATGGGAAGGCGGCGTGCTGAGTGTAAATCACCATGTTTGGCTTGAGGATCTAATTACTGAGTAAAATTGACGCACCGACTGCATATGACAATTACAAATGAATAGACAGGGCTGGGATGCATTGATTTAAACTGACCGCATATCACAGACAGCGGGAGAGGGGGATGAAAATGAGGATGGAGAAAGGGATGGCGGGGAAGGTGGAGAGAGGGATGGAGGGGAAGGTGGAGAGAGGGACATGAGAAGGAAAATCGATTTGTGCCTCACAGCGTAAGCACAAGCACCAGTTGACAGAATGTGATTGCAAAGCAGTTCTGCAGTCATTTCCATTTCTAGGAATATATGAAAACACGCACACACACACACACACACACACACACACACACACACACACACACACACACACACACACACACACACACACACACACACACACACACACACACACACACACACACACACACACACACACACACTTTCAAGCACAATAATGCGCAAACACGAGCGTTTATTGACCCTTACCCCCCTCCTCCCTCAGACAATCGTGTGAAGAAACACACATTGAAGATCATAGATGCACTTATCAATCCATTCAGAGACTGATGGAGACTGGGGGAGGCGGTCGGCTGGAGACGTTATCCTCAGTATTCTGCTCACATATGGCCTACTTAGAAGGAGCAGAAACATCCATCGTATCAATCAACAGCTGTGAAATCCCATAAAAAAATGGCCGAAGGCCGCAGAATGAAAATTGGAGCATAAAAATGCTGAACATTTGCTGACAAGTTGGCATGAACACTCAGAGCTGCAGCATGAGGCTTCGCATGTGAAAACATCCTACATGTAGTATAATAATGGTTTGTTACAGGGGAACCTTGACTCAGTGACTTAAGTCTTCTAAATGTCCTCCGTCAACTCACAGAACAGAGGGTGGGGTCTAAGATGACAAGGTGTTAAATACATACAGTTGAAGTCGGAAGTTTACATACACTTAGGTTGGAGTCATTAAAACTCGTTTTTCAACGAATCCACAATTGTCTTGTTAACAAACTATAGTTTTGGCAAGTCGGTTAGGACATCTACTTTGTGCATGACACAAGTAATTTTTCCAACAATTGTTTACAGACAGATTATTTCACTTATAATTCACTGTATCACAATTCCAGTGGGTCAGAAGTTTACATACACTAAGTTGACTGTGCCTTTAAACAGCTTGGAAAATTCCAGAAAATTATGTCATGGCTTTAGAAGCTTCTGATAGGCTAATTGACATAATTTGAGTCGATTGGAGGTGTACCTGTGGATGTATTTCAAGGCCTACCTTCAAACTCAGTGCCTCTTTGCTTGACATCATGGGAAAATCAAAAGAAATCAGTCAAGACCTCAGAACAACAAATTGTAGACCTGGTTCATCCTTGGGAGCAATTTCCAAACGCCTGAAGGTACCACGTTCATCTGTACAAACACTATTACGCAAGTATAAACACCATGGGACCATGCAGCCATCATTCCGCTCAGGAAGGAGACGCATTCTGTCTCTTAAAGATGAACGTACTTTGGTGCAAAAAGTGCAAATCAATCCCAGAACAACCGCAAAGGACCTTGTGAAGATGCTGGAGGAAACAGGTACAAAAGTATCTATAGCCACAGTAAAACTAGTCCTATATCGACATATCCTGAAAGGCCGCTCAGCAAGGAAGAAGCCACTGCTCCAAAACCGCCATAAAAAAAGCCAGACTACAGTTTGCAACTGCACATGGGGACAAAGCTCGTACTTTTTGGAGAAATGTCCTCAAAAATTTAACTGTTTGGCCATAATGACCAACGTTATGTTTGGAGGAAAAAGGGGGAGGCTTGCAAGCCGAAGAACATCATCCCAACCGTGAAGCACGGGGGTGGCAGCATCATGTTGTGGGGGTGCTTTGCTGCAGGAGGGACTGGTGCACTTCACAAAACAGATGGCATAATGAGGGAGGAAAATGATGTGGATATATTGAAGCAACATCTCAAGACATCAGTCAGGAAGTGTCACGCCCTGACCATAGAGACCTCTCGAGCGTGTCATCAGTCCGGTGAAACCTGTGCCGGCTCCATGCACCAGGCCTCCAGTGTGCCTCCCCAGCTCGGTACGTCCTGTACCGGCTCCCCTCGCTCACCCTGAAGAGCGTGTCATCAGTCCGGTGAAACCTGTGCCGGCTCCATGCACCAGGCCTCCAGTGCGCCTCCCCAGCTCGGTACGTCCTGTGCCGGCTCCCTGCACTCGCCCTGAAGAGCGTGTCATCAGTCCGGTGAAACCTGTGCCGGCTCCACACACCAGGCCTCCAGTGCGCCTCCCCAGCCCGGTACGTCCTGTGCCGGCTCCCCACGCTCACCCTGAAGAGCGTGTCATCAGTCCGGTGAAACCTGTGCCGGCTCCATGCACCAGGCCTCCAGTGCGCCTCCCCAGCTCGGTACGTCCTGTGCCGGCTCCCCTCGCTCACCCTGAAGAGCGTGTCATCAGTCCGGTGAAACCTGTGCCGGCTCCATGCACCAGGCCTCCAGTGCGCCTCCCCAGCTCGGTACGTCCTGTGCCGGCTCCCTGCACTCGCCCTGAAGAGCGTGTCATCAGTCCGGTGAAACCTGTGCCGGCTCCACACACCAGGCCTCCAGTGCGCCTTCCCAGCCCGGTACGTCCTGTGCCGGCTCCCCGCACTCGCCCCAAAGAGCGTGTCATCAGTCCAGTGAAACATGTGCCGGCTCCACGCACCAGGCCTCCAGTGCGCCTCCCCAGTCCGGTACATCCTGTGCCGGCTTCCCGCACTCGCCCTGAAGAGTGTGTCACCAGGCCTGAGTCTCCAGCGACGGTCTACAGTCCAGAGCTTCCAGTGACGGTCCACGGGCCGGAGCTTCCTGCGCAGGTGCCATGGCTGGAGCCTTCCTCTGCGCCGGTGCCCAGTCCAGGCACTGCGTCCAGTCCTGCTCCATGGCCGGAGCCTTCCTCTGCTCCGGTGCCCAATCCGGGCACGGCGTTCAACCCGGCTTCATGGCCGGATACGGGGTCTGAGCGGGTGCTACGTCCCGCACCGGAGCCGCCACCGACGCTAGTTGCCCACCCCAACCCTCCCCGTCTAGGTTCAGGTTTTGCGGTCGGAGTACGCACCTTTGGGGGGGGGGGGGTACTGTCACGCCCTGACCATAGAGAGCCCTCTGGGTTCTCTATGGTGTAATAAGTCAGAGCGTGACTAGGGGGGTTTTCTAGTTATTTTAGTTCTATGTTGGTGTGTGAGTATGGTTCCCAATTAGAGGCAGCTGAATATCGTTGCCTATAATTGGGGATCATACTTAGTGTGTTCCTTTTCCCACCTGCGATGTGGGATATTGTTTAGAGTTTATGCCTATGTGCGCTACGTATTTGCGCGTTCGTTAATCTTTGTTGTTGTTTGGAAGTTCACTATAATAAATATGTGGAACTCTACTCACGCTGTGCCTTGGTCCACTTATTTAAACGACAGGCGTGACAGGAAGTTAAAGCTTGGTCGCAAATGGGTCTTCAAATGGACAATGACCCCAAGCATACTTCCAAAGTTGTGGCAAAATGGATTAAGGACAACAAAGTCCAGGTATTGGGGGCCAAAATGCACCCAACTTATTGTGGGAAGCTTGTGGAAGGCTACCCAAAACGTTTGACCCAAGTTTAAAAAAAAAAAGTTAAGTCAATGCTACCAAATACTAATTGAGTGTATGTAAACTTCTGACCCACTGAGAATGTGATGAAAGAAATAAAAGCTGAAATAAATCATTCTCTCTACTATTATTCTGACATTTCACATTCTTAAAATAAAGTGGTGATCCTAACTGACCTAAGACAGGGAATTTTTACTAGGATTTAATGTCAGGAACTGTGAAAAACTGTGTTTAAATGTATTTGACTAAGGTGTATGTAAACTTCCGACTTCAACTGTAGATCATATTAAATCTCAGGCTACCCCTTAGCTACTGTAGGTCAGAATGAGATAACAGAAAAAGCCTTAAAATGGTGGAACTGATCATGCATATCAGATGTGAATCCAATATACGCTCATCGGCCAGTTTATTAGGTACACCTATTTAGTAACAGGTCGGACCCGCTCGTTGCTTCCAGAACATTCTGAATTATTTGGGGCATTCTAAAAGGTGTCGCAAATGTTTCTCAGGGATGTTGGTCCATGCTGACACGATGGCATCACGCAGTTGATGCACATTGGACGGCGGTACTTTCATGCTGTGAACAGCCCGTTCCAGGCGATGTTTTTCCACTCCTCAATTGTCCAGTGTTGGTGATCGCATGCCCACTGGAGATGCTTCTTCTTGTTTTTAGCTGATAGGAGTGGAACCTGTTGTGATCGTCTTCTGCAATAGCCCATCCATGACAAGGATCAACGAGTTGTGCGTTCAGAGATGCCGTTCTGCACACCACTGTTGTACTGCACCGTTTATTTGTCTGTTTGTGTCCCGCCTTTTCACTTGCACGATTCTTGCCATTCTCCTTCGAACTCTCTCTCTTTTCGCCCACAGGACTGCCACTGACTGGATGTTTTTTTGTTTGTCGCACCATTCTTGATAAACCCTAGACGTTGTCGTGCATAAAAAGCTCAGGAGGGAGGCCGTTTCTGAGATACTGGATTAGGTGCACTTGGCACCAACGATCATACCACGCTCCAAGTCTCTTTTTTCACTCGTTTTTCCCATTCTAATGTTAAATCACACAGTAACTGAATGCTTCGATGGCTGTCTGCCTGCTTTATATAGCAAGCCATGGCCACGTGACTCACTGTCTGTAGGAGCAATCCATTTTCATGAGCGGGGTGATTTACCTAATAAACTGTCCGGTGAGTTTATATTTCTGGGGATTGAACACAGTAGATAGATAGATAGATAGATAGATAGATAGATAGATAGATAGATAGAGAGAGAGAGAGAGAGAGAGAGAGAGAGAGAGAGAGAGAGAGAGAGAGAGAGAGAGAGAGAGAGAGAGAGAGAGAGAGAGAGAGAGAGAGAGAGAGAGAGAGAGAGAGAGAGAGAGAGAGAGAGAGAGAGAGAGAGAGAGAGAGAGAGAGAGAGAGAGAGAGAGAGAGAGAGAGAGAGAATGTTAAGGCCACAAGGAAAAGGAGAGATAAGGTGGATAAAGGGATGCAGAGAGATGGGTCACAGGGAGAAACAGGAAGGAGATAGAGGGAAGTGGTAGAGAGAAATGTGTGGGAAAGAGAAGCAAAGAGCAGAGGAAAATGTCTTCTATACTCTTAGAAAAAAGGGTTCCAAAAGGGTTCCCATAGGAGAAACTTTTTTGGTTCCAGGTAGAAACCTTTTTGGTTCCATGTAAAACCCTCTGTAGCTGTGTGGCTGGAGGTGAGTAGGCACACTTTATAGAATCTATATAATACCTGGCCTCAAGACGGAGACTGAATTCTGGACTACAGTATTAGGCAGCCATGTTAGAATCTCCCTGTCTGGCTGATCATGGTGGCAGAGGTGAAACACATCACTTTCACAGAGGCTTTAGAAGTCAGACAGCATGTTCTCTGCTATGGATAGCTGCCAAACTCCTAGTGAAGGGCAGCCTCACCACTTTGGATTGTCAGCCATTTTTAGACTCTAAGACAGCAGAATACTGAGTAGTTTCGAAGAATATAATGATATTGAAGAATGTCTCTGACCTACTATTGTAGATCATGGATGACCAAGCAGCTGTTATACTGTTATGCCTATGTTTTTCATTTTTTCAGAAAATGGAATTGGTTAATGTGAACTTTTTTGTCTCGTGTTAGCCCTGGAATGTACAACCAGACTAATTGTCTGTCTCTCACTTCTTCTCTCTCTCTCTTTATCTTTGTCATTGTCTATCTCTGATTGTGTTCTCTTCCTCTCCAGGCGGATGCTGCCACCAGTTTCCTCCGTGCGGCCCGTTCAGGGAACCTGGACAAGGCTCTGGACCACATCAAGAATGGAATAGACATCAACACATCCAATCAGGTACATCAGAGATCCCTCATGCTGCCCAAGGTCACTGTCTGGTACACAGGGGCTCTAGGCAAGAGAGTTCATGTGTTGTCTCGTAAAACATTTATTTCATCAGACTTTATGAAGATGAAATTATAGATGTGGTTTTTATAGATGACATTATTTGTTTTCGGCCAAACACAGTCATTAACAGTCAAGTCTAGCCTAGATAAACGTGTAGTTCATTGTCTCGTGTGTGTGTGTGTGTGTGTGTGTGTGTGTGTGTGTGTGTGTGTGTGTGTGTGTGTGTGTGTGTGTGTGTGTGTGTGTGTGTGTGTGTGTGTGTGTGTGTGTGTGTGTGTGTGTGTGTGTGTGTGTGTGTGTGTGTGTGTGTGTGTGTGTGTGTGTGTGTGTGTGTGCGTGTGCACGCATGTATAACCATGTCACCACATTGCCCCCTGTGTTCCTGTGTCATGCTACTCCAGCCGTGTTTACTGTGGCACTAATGCCCGTCATTCACAACCTTAATGAAAAAATATATATAATTAGCCATATATCCAGACCCTCTCTCTTCTCCTCCCCGCTTCTCTCCTCAATCTGTCCCATAGCACCTTGTTGCATCATGAGAGAAGCACAATGTTTAAATAACATCACATGTAAAGAATAGCTAAGCATGTAGTTTTAGTTTCTGTTTTGAACATACATTTGTGAGTGAACGCTAGCTCAAGTGGAAGTGAATCTGTTATGTATTTTTCATCAGTACTTTGGTGAATGGAAGGGAGTTCAGTTTGTACACATAACCACTTAGGGCAGCTTGGGGAATGCACACCCACTCTATAAGCCTACAGCCTGCAGCCTGCTACTGCAACCCCTCAGCACCATTCACAGAAACAACCATGGCACCAAGCCGTCAATAAAACGAATACCACAATCTCTACACCAGATAATATTGCCACTATAATAATACCACTACTGGCTAAGGCTAGGATCAGAGGTAGAGCTATCATACAAATGAGGATGTGTGCTTTAGTGTGCATTCTTTGCAGCATGTGTGTCTACACTGCCTTCAGAAAGTATTCAGACCCCTTCCCTTTTTCCACATTCTGTTATGTTACAGCTTTATTTATTCTAAAATATTTTTTTTAAATTCCCCTCATCAATCTACACACAATCTACATGCAAATTTATTAAAGATAAAAATCAGATACCTGATTTACATAAGTATTCAGACCCTTTGCTATGAGAATCAAAATTGAGCTCAGGTGCATTCATCATCCTTGATGTTTCTACAACTTCATTGGAGTCCACCTGTGGTAAATTCAATTGATTGGACATGATTTGGAAAGGCACACACCTGTCTATATAAGGTCCCAGTTGACAGTGCATGTCCGAGCAAAAACCAAGCCATGAGGTCGAAGGAATTGTCCATTGAGCTCCAAGACAGGATTGTGTCGAGGCACAGGTCTGGGGAAATGTACCAAAACATTTCTGCAGCATTGAAGGTCCCCAAGAACACCGTAGCCTCCATCATTCTTAAATGGAAGAAGTTTGGAACCACCAAGACTCTTTCTAGAGCAATTGGCGGAGAAGGGCCTTGGTCAGGGAGGTGACCAAGAACCCGATAGTCACTCTGACCGAGCTCCAGACTTCCTCTGTGGAGATGGGAGAACCTTCCAGAAGGACAACCATCTCCGCAGCACCCCAACAATCAGGCCTTTATGGTAGAGTGGCCAAAAGGAAGAGACTCCTCAGTAAAAAGCACGTGACGGCCTGCTTGGAGTTTGCCAAAAGGCACCTAAAGGACTCTCAGACCATGAGAAACAAGCTTGTCTGGTCTCATGAGACCAAGATTGAACTCTTTGGCCTGAATGCCAAGCGTCACGTCTGGAAGAAACTTGGCACCATCCCGACGGTGAAGCATGGTGGTAGTAGCATCATGCTGTGGGGATGTTTTTCAGCGGCAGGGACTGGGAGACTAGTCAGGATCGAGGGACAGATGAACGGATCAAAATACAGAGAGATCCTTGATGAAAGCCTACCTCAGACTAGGGCGAAGGTTTACTTTCCAACAGGACAACGACCGTAAGCACACAGCCAAGACAACGCTGGAGTGGCTTCAGGACAAGTCTCTGTATGTCATTGAGTGGCTCAGCCAGAGCCCGGACATGAACCCGATCTACAATAACATCTCTGGAGAGACCTGAAAATAGCTGTGCAGCGATGCTCCCCATCCAACCTGACAGAGCTTGAGAGGATCTGCAGAGAAGAATGGGAGAATTCCCCAAATACAGGTGTGCCAAGCTTGTAGTGTCATACCCAAGAAGACTCAAAGCTGTAATCACTGCCAAAGGTGCTTCGACAAAGTACTGAGTAAAGGGTCTGAATACTTATGTAAATGTGATATTTCGTTTTTTTATTTTTAATACATTTGCAAAAATTTCTAAAAACCCGTTTTTGCTTTGTCATTATGGGGTTTTGTGTGTAGATTGATGAGGGGGGAAAAACTATCAATTTTAGAATAAGGCTGTAACATAACAAAATGTGGAAAAAGTCAAGGGGTCTGAATACTTTCCGAATGCACTGTACGTGGGTATGTGATGTGTGTATGTCAACATACACATTTTCTATGTTTTGTATATGTGTTAAAATTAGGATTGGAGTTGAAGTAGAGCATATAGCTATGCTAAAAGTTGGTGCTACTGCTGCTGTTCTAGAAAATCCTAGGATTCAGGGTTTTACATGTCAGCCTGCCAACCTGCCCCTGCCCTATCTACAATCCAGCAGACTCCAGCCAGCTCACAGAAACACACCGGTGATTTGTGTGTGCGTTTGCGCTTGCGTGCATGTGTGTTTGTCTCCCCCGTGCGTGTGTTATCCACGTGAATTGAGTGACACTGCAGTTTGAGGGCAGTAGAGGGACCAGTGTGCTTTGCAAACTGTGGCCAGTCACGGTACTGCAGGCTGTCAGAGAAGAGACAGGCACAGACTGTACTGTTAGACTGTCTGATTCTGCAGCTGTACACCCAGACAAGCCTGAAATAAATCCATGCTCTCTGCTTCCTTTGAGACCCGACTGAAACAATCTTAAGGTTGTTTATCTTCTGAAATATTTTCGTGCTGCTTCTAACCACTGTGGGTTTTGAGTTTCTCTGCTTGTTATTCTTAGTACTGTATATCTACTGCTCAGAAATCCATGTTATAGATGCTCGCTCTGTAGGCTGACGATTTGTTCTGATGGTTCTGTGTGATCACTGCTGATTTCCACTGCTGTCACTGCAGAATGGGCTCAACGGTTTGCATCTGGCATCTAAAGAAGGCCACGTCAAGATGGTCCTGGGGCTACTACACGCTGGCATTGTCCTGGAGACCACAACTAAGGTACTACTCACACACTGCTCACTGCTTACCATGACTCCACTCACATACTGTACCACAGATGCATAGCACCTGCCTCTGACTTCTGATTGAGATATTCACCAGCTAGCTATATAACAGGCTGTTTACAGACAGGATCCACCACATGTATTATAAGCTTATACACATGCTTATGACTTATTCCGCTCATTTGATTGGCCTGTAAACATATATCTAGTTTAATCTAACACATATCTATCTAATCATAACTCATTATTTCTGAGCTGTGTTTCGTTAATGAAGCTTTTTAAATAGAGATTTTGGTCATTAGGCTGCTCTCTGCTCCCTCTGTGTGTGTGTGTGTGTGTGTGTGTGTGTGTGTGTGTGTGCGTGCGTGCGTGCGTGCGTGCGTGCGTGCGTGCGTGCGCACGAATACATAACCATGTCACAACATAGCTCCCTGTGTTCCTGTGTCATGCTACTCCAGCCGTGTTTAATGTGGCACTAATGCCAGTCATTCACAACCTTAATGAAACAATGTTTGTGTATGTGTGTCTGTCACCTCCAGAAAGGGAACACTGCCCTCCATATCGCTGCGTTGGCAGGCCAGGAGAGAGTGGTGGCTGAGCTCGTCAACTATGGAGCCAACGTCAATTCCCAGTCACAGGTGAGTCATCTGGGACATTATACTGCACATTACCGTTACCTGGGGGGGGGGTTATGTGCATGTATATTTGTGTGTGTTGCTGGTAACCATGCGCCATGTTCCTCTTCCTTACAGAAAGGCTTCAGTCCCCTATACATGGCTGCACAAGAGAACCACTTAGATGTAGTAAAGTTTCTGCTAGAGAACGGAGCCAATCAGAGCCTTCCAACAGAGGTGAGTGAAAGCCCACAGAGCAAACAGACATTTAGTTGTTTCTCAGATGTGTATTGGATTCAGTCCAAAAGACAATGCTACATTAACTTTCTCTCATCTTTCTATTACGCTACCTCTCCCTCTGTCCTCCCCTCTCCCCCTTCCTCCCTTTTTACCCCGACCACCCCTCCTTCTATCCCTTCTGCTCCCTCCCCTCTCTCACCCTGTCTGCCAGGATGGGTTCACGCCGCTGGCGGTGGCTCTTCAGCAGGGTCATGAGAACGTGGTGGCCCTGCTCATCAACTACGGCACCAAGGGCAAGGTCCGTCTGCCTGCCCTGCACATCGCTGCACGCAACGACGACACACGCACTGCCGCAGTGCTGCTGCAGAACGACCCTAACCCTGACGTCCTCAGCAAGGTACTATTCACTGTGTGTGTGTGTGTGTGTGTGTGTGTGTGTGTGTGTGTGTGTGTGCGTGTGCGTGTGCGTGTGCGTGTGCGTGTGCGTGTGCGTGCGTGCGTGCGTGCGTGCGTGCGTGCGTGCGTGCGACTGGGATGACTCATTAAGCCTTAATATGCTGATGTCGTTAGCTGAAGTAATCAGTCATAACACTGTTGTGTTGACTTGGAGAAAAACAATAGCAACAAAAGTGATTACATGAATAAACAAAAAAGCTGCCATCAAAAGCTGCCTGCAAACATGGATTATGAAAATAAGATAAAAAAATATCTTTCTCTCTCTCTGTCTCTATCTGTGTCTCTCTCTGTCTCTTTTTCTGTCTCTTCATTTCTCTCTCTCTGTCTCTCTCTCTCTTTCTGTCTCTATCTCTTTTATCTCTCTCTCTTTCTTTCTCTGTTTCTCACTCTGTCTCTCTGTTTCTCTCTCTCCCTTTGTCTGTCTGTAGACTGGCTTCACTCCTCTCCACATTGCGGCTCACTATGAGAACCTGAGTGTGGCCCAACTGCTAATAAACAGAGGCGCCAATGTCAACTTTACTCCCAAGGTCAGTCCATTAACCCTCACCGCTACTGCCTTTACCATGACATTGATAACATAGTCCCTCAAAGACCCCATTTCCTAACAGGAGAGTCTTTGATTAAATTGATTTAGAAATAGTTCTTTCCCCTTTCTCAGAATGGTATCACCCCCCTACACATAGCCTCCAGGAGGGGTAATGCGATCATGGTTCGACTTTTGCTGGACAGAGGGGCCCAGATAGACGCCATGACCAAGGTACTGTAACCCTACACTTGCTCCTCCTCTTCTTCCTCCTCCTCCTCTTCTTTCTGCCATTTGACTTGAAAACTTTTGAACCCTACCTGGCTCCTTCCATCTATTTAGGATGAGCTGACCCCTCTGCACTGTGCGGCCAGGAACGGTCATGTCAGGATCATCGATCTCCTGCTGGACCTGGGGGCTCCTATCCAGGCCAAGACCAAGGTCAGCCAGAGGCCTCTCGTGGCCCACTCTAGGGAAAATAAAGGGCCATACTTTATGGCCACTTTGGCACGATATCACACTCACTTGCAATTTTAGCAGTAACCAATGCCAAATGATCCTCTGCCAACTACGCTGATGCGTCACTTATTTCAGTATTATGAATTTATAGATGCTTTCTTCTCTCAAAGGTCTTACACTGCCCTTCTCTTTGTTTCCCTTTCATTCCTTTTATATCTTTCCCGGTCCTCCCTCTCTCCCCTCCAGAATGGCCTGTCCCCCATCCACATGGCGGCCCAGGGAGACCACATGGACTGTGTGAGGCAGCTCCTCCAGTACAACGCTGAGATCGATGACATCACGCTGGACCACCTGACCCCTCTACACGTGGCGGCCCACTGTGGTCACCACCGCATGGCCAAAGTGCTGCTGGACAAGGGGGCCAAGGCCAACGCACGTGCACTGGTCAGCAGCTCTTCTAAGTGTCCTTCTATTTCTGTATACTGGTGCTTAGTGTGTGAGGTGTACTGGAGATGTCCATTGGTCAGGCTTACTGAACCTTTATAACTGGGTTGCGTACAGCAGGCACAAAGAGTAGAAAACATTATGAGATACGAATAAGCATTATTGGACAAGTACAGGCAGTACCATTTCTGAATGTGTTCTCCCATTTTGTGCATACTAAACGCAACCCTATGCTGAATTTGCTACATTTTCGGTCTGTGTTTTTATATTGTGTTCAGAATGGGTTCACTCCCCTCCACATTGCCTGTAAGAAGAACCACATGCGCTCCATGGACCTTCTGCTGAAACACTCTGCCTCCCTGGAGGCCGTCACAGAGGTGAGATAACACTCTTTTGAAGAGCAATGGGACTTGTTGGGGTTCTCAGGACAAGCTGTACTTTTTGTTATTGTTGAAATTGTTGGGTGTCAATTCTGTCATTACAAAATATCTGGAGGTGTAAATGTAAGCGTAATGGTAATGAATTGTTATTCCCCTTAACCCTTAACTCTCCTCTCTCTTCATATGCCCCCTGTTTCTCTCTCCCATTAGTCTGGTCTGACCCCTCTTCATGTAGCAGCCTTCATGGGGCACCTGAACATTGTGAAGAACCTGCTCCATAGAGGAGCTTCACCCAACGCCTCCAATGTGGTGAGAGAACCCCCTTCATAACTTTTATTCCTGACACGGGGGGGACATTTCCATCACACTCTGATTGACTAGTAGTAACTTGTTGAAATGTTGAAATGAACACCAGCAAAGGTTATGGTAGATGGATTGGTATCTGGTCCATGCATTAATAATAATTTGATGACTAAGGCCTGGTCTCTGTGTGTATAAAGTGATATTTTATGTGTGTTATTGATATTACATAGCATAGTCATGTGTTTAATGGCAGAGTGATTGTGACAGGCTATGTGACCTCTGAACTGGGTTTGTGTAACAGAAAGTGGAGACACCCCTCCACATGGCATCCAGGGCAGGCCACTGTGAGGTGGCTCTGTTCCTGTTGCAGAACACAGCACAGGTGGATGCAAAGGCTAAGGTACTGCACACACTGTCATGCAACCATACATACTGCACACATCTACTGTATGTACGTCCTAATGTTTTACAACAATCTTTGTCCTGGCTGGAATACACATTTTCTTCAACTACAGTCTACAACACCATACACTGCACAAATACCTCACTGCTTGCTAGATACAGTTATCATTCCAACCTCTGTTTCTCCTCACTCTCACTCTTTTTCTCCATCCCTGTCTCTCTAGGATGACCAGACCCCTCTCCACTGTGCGGCCCGTATGGGACATAAGGAGCTGGTCAAGCTGCTCCTGGAGCACAAGGCCAATCCCGACTCGGCTACCACAGCTGGCCACACCCCCTTACACATCGCCGCCCGCGAGGGACACACCCACACCACCCGCATCCTCCTGGATGGGGCGGCCCAACAAACCAAGATGACAAAGGTTCTCCTTTAATTTACTGACTTTTTCTCTCTCTGTCTCTGTCTCTGTCTCTGTATATCTCTCTCTCTCTCTCTCTCTCTTTCTCTCTTTATGTCTCTCTCTCTCTCTCTTTCTCTCTTTATGTCTCTCTCTATCTATGTCTCTCTCACTCTCTCTCTCTTTCTCTCTTTCTCGTTCTCTCTAACCCCATTTCTCTCTCAAACTCATTCAATCTCAATCCTAATCCCTTCACACCTGACCTCTTGTAGTTCTCCTGCTCATGCTGAATGTGTGTTTGTGTGTCCAAGCAGAAAGGCTTCACTCCTCTCCATGTGGCCTGTAAGTACGGCAAGGTGGATGTGGTTGAGCTGCTGCTGGAGAGAGGAGCCAATCCCAACGCGGCTGGAAAGGTATGAAGAACACACTGCAACACAGCATGGACTGTCTTGTGCTTTTTATCAGTGTTAGGCATACTTATCAATGCTGTGACCCCCCATAAAGCTTATGGAACTTTCCTGTGACCCAAGTAACAAATAAACCTTCTATTCTTAGCACTGACCGTCTTTAATCACAGCCCAAAAGGAATCACTGTGTCCCACCATTTTAGAAGCGTTATGCGCCCACAAAGGCAGGCTGATATTCTGTTATTTCAATAGCTAGTGACAGTAGATGTGTGTATGTGTGTCCAAGCAGAATGGCCTGACTCCTCTACATGTGGCCGTCCATCACAACAATCTGGACGTGGCCAAGCTGCTGGTTAGCAAGGGAGGCAACGCACACAGCACTGCCCGGGTAAGAGGAACAATGTAACACACACACCACACGCATTACTATACTGTATACCCCCCCCCCCCCCCCCTTTTCAGGATCATTGTACAATATGACACACCCATTGATGATCCATTGCATTTCCCCTGCTGACTCCTGTGTCTGTCTACAGAATGGCTACACTCCCCTGCATATTGCAGCCAAGCAGAACCAGGTGGAGGTGGCCGGCTGCCTGCTGCAGTACGGAGCCTCTGCCAACGCTGAGTCTCTCCAGGGGGTCACGCCCCTCCACCTGGCCTCCCAGGAGGGCCGGCCGGACATGGTGGCCCTGCTCATCTCCAAACAGGCTAACGTCAACCTGGGGAACAAGGTACTGGACCAGAGAGAGGAACAATTCATCTCTGACCTTAGCAGGGTTTGAGGCAAGCTTTCAGGGATAGCTAGCTAAGTTACACAGGGTTTGATAGACATATGGTAAGATAAAGTGTTGAGGGCCTACAGGGCATGATGTTTTCATCACTGTGTCAAACCGGTTACTGTAATTACCTACTAGTATAGCATGCATGCTGTGGTACATATTTGACGGTCCACTGTGACTCAGACTGACTCAGAGCTGGTTAGTGAACAGACTGACCAACAGCCTCCTGTTCCCCCTGTGTCTATCAGAATGGACTGACCCCTCTGCACCTGGTGGCCCAGGAAGGTCACGTAGGGATAGCAGATACCCTGGTCAAACAGGGGGCATCAGTCTATGCAGCCTCACGGGTAAGGCATACATATGATATTAACCACACACCTCATAATAGAGTATAAAACCAGAACAGTTTTGTAATGTAGTGTAATGTAGTCCTTTTGTTACATTCAGTAGAGTGGGGTTCATTATAAGCAGTATAATGTACCACACACTATGATGGCATGTCATATCCAATACTTTCATACAGCATCCACACTCTCAAATATGTTTTACTGCTAGGACTGGTACAACAAAGCCACCAAGCTGTTTATAATGAGGCAGTAATGAGGCCATTGAAACACTGCCAACTCTCACTATTTTCTCTCTGTCTCTCTCTCCCTCCCTCCCTCTCTCGCTCTCCATCTCTCTTTCAGATGGGCTACACAGCGCTTCACGTGGCCTGTCACTATGGCAACATCAAGATGGTGAAGTTCCTCCTGCAGCAGCAGGCTCATGTGAACAGCAAGACCAGAGTGAGACGCTGCTGCTACACTCCTCCTTACACATGGCACCTGTTAGTGTGGCTCTGCCCTGCCTCACGTCACTTCCGCCTTCACTCCAATTACATTAGATTGGACATGGAATTTATATTGAATAACGTCTTGTCAATGTCAGCAATCTTGCATTTACCGTAGCACTCAAACTCTCTCTCTCTCTCTATGCTCCCCCTCTCCACCCCTCCTCTAGGTGGGCTACACTCCCCTGCACCAGGCCGCCCAGCAGGGTCATACTGACATCGTTACCCTGCTGCTCAAACACGGAGCCCAGCCCAACGACATCACCACTGTAAACACACCCTTCTTCCTTTTCCTCATCCCTCCATTCCACCCTTCTCCTCTAGATCTGCTTTTCCTTTACTATATATTCTCTTCTTCACTTCTTCACATTATCCCCTCATTGCTTTCCTCTACTCTCCTTCCATCATGCTTCCATCTACAGGCTTCTTCTGGTGTCTGATCTGTGTGCCTCCTGTCTGTCTCTGTTCTCTGTGGTAGAATGGGACTTCTCCTCTGGGCATCGCCAAGCGTCTGGGTTACATCTCTGTCATTGATGTGCTGAAGTTGGTCACAGAGGAGGCCGTTTCCGTGGTGAGCAGCACTTCACGTGGTTACTAGTGGGTTTGTGTATTCTGTGAATCTCTGACCTACAGTACAATAACATTTTAACTGGAATGATGTATTTGAGCATGTCAGATGATAGCACTCATTTCTCTCTCCTTCTCTTCACTTTTCCCAGATCACCACAGAGAAACATCGGATGAGTTTCCCTGAGACAGTGGATGAGATATTGGACGTTTCAGAGGATGAGGGTAGGTTGGTGCACTCCCGAGACACGTTTATTCTTAGCTCGTAAGGCTTTCTGTCAGAAATAGTACTTCTGTGTGTCTTGTGATTGTCAGCCCCAGTTCAGTGTCATGGCAGAGGACCGAAGACTAGAGAAAAAGGTCAAGCACTG
This sequence comes from Salvelinus namaycush, assembly GCF_016432855.1. NCBI lineage: Eukaryota > Metazoa > Chordata > Actinopteri > Salmoniformes > Salmonidae > Salvelinus > Salvelinus namaycush. Next base: position 24,445,240 of record NC_052337.1, read on the forward strand.
CCATGAGACTGAAACTTTTATTTATTTAACTAGGCAAGTCAGTTAAGAACAAATTCTTATTTTCAATGACGGCATAGGAACAGTGGATTAACTGCCTTGTTCAGGGGCAGAACGACAGATTTTTAGCTTGTCAGCGCAGGGATTTGATCTTACAACCTTTCGTTACTAGTCCAACACTAACCACTAGGCTACCTGCCTAGTGGTTAGATGACTAGCCTAAACAATGCCTTTTTCCATTTGTTTTGTAGGCATTGCAGCGCTAACATTAGGTAGGACTGTGTCCGTCTCTTTGTTTTGTCCGGTCATCTGTTGGCTCGTGCAATTGTGCCTTCATTGCAAGCACTTTCTCATTCTCTATCAATCTCTCTTTATAACTCTCTCAATTTCTCTTACATTCTTCCTGCTATCCTCTTCTCTTTCTCGCTCTCTCTCTTTCCCCTCTCTTTTCTCTCTCTCTTCCTCTATGCTCAATGTAACAACAATGTCAGTGTTTTATTGGCATGTGATGTGGTCATGACATTTTCCTTTACCGCTCTGCCACTGACGGGTCCAGTCCGGCAGTGCTTAATTGATCAACAGACTAATTACACAGATACAACTCCAGCTGAGAAGCACTCAAGGAACAGCAAAAACACGTTGACTGTGTGTATACCTCTCTGTAACGGTTTGTAGTTATATGAACATTTTCCAGTAACCAAGGCTTTCCCTCCCATACAGAAATCCAATCTCTAATGGGCATGCTCACTAAAGCTGTAACCAACCAGGTGCCATGCTGGGGACCATGCAGTGTGTGTTCTATTCTGTGTTGTCAATCGTCTTGTTTTTCCATTGGTCTCCATGGGCTCTGGTTGTTGTCAGTTTGACTCCATTGCTTTGATCGATCTGAAACTGCTTGGTGATGTTACTATATGTGGAAATGGATGGTCGGTGGGCGGCAGTGGGTAGTGGTATAGTGGCTAATATGACAGTGTAGACTCTCTATTGACTTGTCTGTCTGTCTGTCTGTCTGTCTGTCTGTCTGTCTGTCTGTCTGTCTGTCTGTCTGTCTGTCTGTCTGTCTGTCTGTCTGTCTGTCTGTCTGTCTGTCTGCCTGTGCTCTGTAGGGGATGAGTTGCTGGGGATGGATGGTGCTCGCTACCTGAAGCTTGACGACCTCAGGGACCAGGATGATGATTTCCTGTCCCCTAAGAAGACCCTGAGAGACTTTGAGGGTGGACTGGGTACCACGTAAGTGACAGCGCCAGGGTCGGTCTGAACACGTTGTGCATCAGAGTCCAGTCATCTGAGGAAATGTCCTGAAATGTGAGGGAAAGGATTTTCCACCATATTCCTCTTTGGCCCACTCACTTCTTTTATCTCTTTCTTTTTTTGGTGTAGGCCATACTCTCCTGCTATTCCTAGAATCCCATGCGTGTCCCCAGAGACCGTCCTGCTGGAGGGGGTAATGTTTAAAAGAGTTATTAATTTGATTGGAAACAGGTGGTAGATTTATCTCATCAAACGCAGTTGCTAATGCTGATGATTAGAAAGTGCTCTCTCTCTCTCCCTCCCTCGGTCTCCACAGCACACCCCTGTCCCCCTGCCTAAGGACTATGATGAGGACTCTCTGATCCCCAGCAGTCCTGCTACAGAGACCTCCGACAACGTCAGCCCAGTGGCCAGCCCTATACACACAGGGTCAGTTTACTCCCTCTACAGTGCTTATGCACTACAAAACCTGTACACCCTATTACACACAATACTAACACATTACAAGTATAACGAATCTGCAGCTTTCTTCATATTTCTTCCATTCAGTGTGATTGCATCCCTTTTACGGGGTCATTATGATTGTTTTGTGATTTAGTGTTGAATGGATGATGATGTTGAATGAAGCACGGTTGGATAGTTATTCTCTCAATAATGGTGGTTCTCATTGGTTGCTGTTCAGGTTCCTGGTCAGTTTCATGGTGGATGCCCGGGGGGGCTCCATGCGTGGCAGCAGACACCATGGGCTGCGTGTCATCATCCCCCCTCGGACCTGTGCAGCCCCTACCCGTATCACCTGTCGTCTGGTCAAACCCCAGAAACTCACCACCCCTCCCCCGCTAGTGGAGGGAGAGGGCCTGGCCAGCCGTATCATCTCCCTGGGGCCCTCCAGTATGCAGTTCTTAGAGTAAGTGTGTGTGCAAATGTGTGCATATGTATATATGTCAGTCAATCACCCTGTATTTGATGGGACAGTGGAAACTTGCATTTCAATGTTCAGTGGAGAGTGATAGTGACGATTGTTTTATAGGGGGGAATTTTTTTTTTAGGAGCATTAATCACAATAGATTCAAATACATTAATCACACAAAAATCACAATGTCAAACAATTACTCTGTTCATAATTGGATCAGAGAGGCATACATTGGAATAATTTTCAAATAAATGTTTCATATACATAAATAAAAAAGCCTACATGTCAAAGTGTAGGTGATATGCATATTGACCACAGCCTCATGTCAAAACCGATGCTGACATGAGGCGCCAGAAAATTTTGCCAAACTTTAATGAGACTTTTAATTACATATATATAGGCTAGTGTCATGTTTGAAAAATATAATGAAGGATAATTAACGTCTAAAGGCTTGATAGTGCCTGTTGTGCACTGCACATCACCCACCTGGAATCTGAGCAATCAATCAATCACATTTATTTATAAAGCCCTTCTTACATCAGCTAATGTCACAAAGTGCTGTACAGAAATCCAGCCTAAAACCCCAAACAGCAAGCAATGTAGAAGCACGGTGGCTAGGAAAAACTCCCTTGAAAGGCCAGAACCTAGGAAAAAACCGAGAGAGGAACCAGGCTATGAGGTGTGGCCAGTCCTCTTCTGGATGTGCCGGGTGGAGATTATAACAGAACATGGCCAAGATGTTCAAATGTTCATAGATGACCAGCAGGGTCAAATAATAATAATCACAGTGGTTGTCAAGGGTGCAACAGGTCAGCACCTCAGGAGTAAATGTCAGTTGGCTTTTCATAGCCGATCATAGTATCTCTACCGCTCCTGCTGTCTCTAGAGAGTTGAAAACAGCAGGTCTGGGACAGGTAGCACGTCCGGTGAACAGGTCAGGGTTCCATAGCCACAGGCAGAACAGTTGAAATTGAAGCAGAAGCACGGCCAGGTGGACTGGGGACAGCAAGGTGTCATCAGGCCAGGTAGTCCTGAGGCATGGTCCTCGTGCTCAGGTCCTCCGAGAGAGGGAAAGAAAGAAAGAAAGAAAAGAGAAAGTGAGAGAGAAAGTGAGAGAGAAAGTGAGAGAGAATTAGAGAAAGCACACTTAAATTCACACATGACACCGGATAATACAGGAGAAATCCTCCAGATATAACAGACTGACCCTAGTGCCCGACACATAAACTACTGCAGCATAAATACTGGAGGCTGAGACAGGAGGGGTCGGGAGACACTGAGGCCCCATCCGACTGAGGGCCAAACAGGCAGGATATAAACCCACCCACTTTGCGAAAGCACAGCCCCCACACCACTTGAGGGATATCTTCAACCACCAACTTACCATCCTGAGACAAAGCCCACAAAGATCCACAAAGAGTATAGCCCACAAAGATCTCCGCCACGGCACAACCCAAGGGGGGTGCGCCAACCCGGACAGGAAGATCACGTCAGTGACTCAACCCACTCAAGTGACTCACCCCTCCTAGGAACGGCAGAGGCGATCATCATGTTGAAACAATTTAAAACTATAAACTTAATTGTTTAAAACTAAAAACTGTCATTTTTGGAAGCATGTCTTACCTTGTTTCAAAGTAGCCTTGACAAAATGCGACTATAGAAATGTTGAGGGAGTTACTTTAAACACTTAATATGCCTTTGAAACCAGCATTTTCCAATGTTCTATTGGTTTTCAAATCAACTTTCCTTTACTTTCATAATCCTAGTAACCCATGCTAGTTGATGCATCTTTAGATCTCCCCTCTTTATTCATTTCGAAAAGGATATTTTCATCTGTCACATGAAACCGCTCGCGCGTGTGGTAATTGCATTTTGGAACGTTTGCGCATAGCCTACAGCCATGTGTGCGTTGTTGAGCTTATAATATGAACAAATACAACTGTGTCAAAATGTTAAGCTAAACGGTCTGATTTGTTGCATCAGCCTCATTGCTTTTCTAAATGTTTTAATTTGCAGTGGTTTTATGATTTTTGGATCTGTCATCCCAGAGCTGTCCCAGAAGACTGTTTTGAACTGTATACATATTTTTTTATCATCCCAGGGATGACGGGATGCCCTTAATTTCGAGCCCTGGAGGGATTTATTTTATAAAGACATTACAAGTATTTGTGACCGACCTGAATTCGGTCATATGTTGCAAAATTTGATATTGTGTTTTTTTCCAGTGAATAAAAGTACAGACTCGGACCTACAAAATGGTATATCATATAATGCAGTTGAGGAACAATGGGAAAGTAATTCTGCTTTGAAAGTTGATAAGCTTTGAACCCCACTTTTGAGAAAATGGCTCTTGAATGTTCTGGTACACCTACTGGAGACCTCTTCTTTGTCTACACCTATTCAGCATCGTTCAAACCCTGTTAAGCCTTAGCCCCACCCATCTCTTTAAGTATCCACATGTGAGGCCATGTGGTAAACAGAGTGGGTAAGGTAGTGCAGCAAACAACCAAAGATGTCAAGACTAAAATTGGTGAAAGTAGTAGCTAACAATATGGAAAAACTCCAGGTAAAAATACACTTGATCTGGTCCTTGGCCTATATCCTAATCTGACTTTGGTGCAGGTCATGTTGTTCTTCACATGATAGTCTCTGGTAAACACACACTATATCAAATAAAATCTAAGTGTAATTGTCATATGCACAGTATACAGAAGGTGTAAATGGTACAGTGAAATGGTTACTTGCATAGTAGCAATATAAAAAATAGAAAGTGTCCAGATAAGAATATTTTATCATTATTAGATGATGCTTACCCAGGCACACTTGTCTAAATTGATAGGTCATGTAATAGAAAGTCTATAACCACCCTCCAGCCATATCTAGCTAAGTGGATGTGTCACTATAGTCTAGACATATACACAAGTCCATGAATTTAAATAGATGGCCATAATCACCCCCAGATACACCTGGCTAACTTGATGGGTCATATAATCATCTGGAGTCTTTCGTTTAGACATGTAGCACATATCATACATGTAACGTTAGCTAGCAAGCCTGCAAGTTAGTACATTTTAACCTATAATGAAAACTACTTTCTGTCACGTTCGTCGTAACATTGAAGAGAGGACCAAGGCGCAGCGTGATATAAATACATTCTTCTAATTTATTATAACGTAACGAAGAATACTTAACACACTTACAAAACAACAAACGAACGTGAAGCTATAATTTAAACAAGTGCAGACACAGGCAACTTACACATAGACATAGACAATCACCCACGAACTACCTAATGAATATGGCTGCCTAAATATGGTTCCCAATCAGAGACAACGATAGACAGCTGTCTCTAATTGAGAACCAATCTAGGCAACCATAGACATACATACACCTAGACTAGACACTGCCCCATAAACATACAAAACCCCTAGACAATACAAAACACATACATCCCCCATGTCACACCCTGACCTAACTAAAATAATAAAGAAAACAAAGATAACTAAGGCCAGGGCGTGACACTTTCTGACAAAATTAGAAACGTATAATATCTGAAAATGTAGCTAGACTCTTACACGTGTACATGGATGAACGCTTCACGGCAGACTGTAACCCCTTTAACTCAGTTTTGTTTGTACAGCTTGTTTGGTCCGAGTTGTGTCAAGTCACTCTGGTTCAAAGTGATTGTTTGCAGAAAGTAGTCCATCACAACTTTTTCCCACTGATGTCGGTAGCGCCTGCTAAATTCAGGGCAGCAATGTTGTTGAGAGCAGTGGCAACACTTTTGCAGTTCTCCATGGCTAACGTTTATCTTTCAGAAAAGCCGTGGTAGCAAGGATTATTTACACATACTAAGCAGCTCATGTTATAGACAGAAGCATGTTACATGACAGACCAATCCGATCTCATTTCTCGGCATGTCCAGCCCATCCATTTTCTCAGCCAATCCGTGGCTAAAACTCGTAATTTAACCATTTTATTTGTATTTACAGATGACATACACGTTTGTTATTAAGGCACATGAACATTCACATGTTCCAGAAGGGATTTCTGACAAAAAACGTTCAAATGCCTTTCCTGTGAAGTAGTGACGTGCGACATATGACTAGCTTCCTGAAACGGGTCGCATTTGATTGTAATTGTAATTTTATAGGCTATCAAGGGTGGCCAACCATCCTCCAGGGGAGCCTTAAAGGGGCAGTGTTGTATTTTGAGACAGGCTTGAATATGCAAAGAAGCCAATAGGCAGCCTACATTTTTGTCTGATTCTCTATGGTAAAAAAGGTAGTAATGTATTTTATTTTGTAAAGTGGTTCCTTGCATCATACAATGATGTAAAAATGGTGTTACAGACCAAGTGGCTTGAGCTTTTGGACAAGTACAAAATCAGTCCTACAAGTGGCTAAAAAAGTTAATATCAAGCCCTGAATAGTATAATAATAGTATGTTAATGTAGAGTGGTAATGTCTCTATAGGCCAGTGATAGTGGAGATTCCCCACTTTGCTGCTCTGGGTCGAGGGGACCGGGAGCTGGTGGTTCTGCGCAGTGAGAACGGCTCTGTCTGGAAGGAGCATCGCAATCGCTATGGCGACGAGGTGCTGGAGACCATTTTGAATGGCATGGATGAAGGTCAGTGTAACAATGATAAATGTCATCCCCCTAAAGCAGAGCCAGCTGCATCTTCATGCACTATCCTGTCTATCTAAGGACAGACTATTCACATGTACCACACATTTAAGTAGTCTACAGTATATCATTTGAACAACAATGTTATACACACAAAAACATACTTATACACAAACCTAATCCATATGCCTTTCTCTCTGCCGCCCCTCCCTCAGACCTGGAGAGTCACGAGGAGTTGGAGAAGAAGAGAATCCGCCGAATTATCTCCACTGACTTCCCCCTCTACTTCGCTGTGGTGTCCCGCGTCCAGCAGGAGAGCGACCTGATTGGCCCAGAGGGAGGTCAGCTGACCAGTAACCTGGTCCCTCATGTCCAGGCCATCTTCCCTGAGACAGCGGTCACCAAGAGAGTTCGGCTGGGGCTGCAGGTGAGGAAGAGGATGAGGAAGATAAAGAGGAGGGGAGAGAGCAGCAGAGATATGTTCAGCAGTTTCAGACACCGAACATCCCTCCTCTGGATTCTGTCTTTTTAAAGAGGACTTTATGGAAATGCAGGTTTTCATGCAGGAGTGAATAATGCTTTCTGCACTGCTCTTACAAAGAGCTGTCCCAGGACTGTATTCAATCAAGTTTGATTGAATGGGACATCTTGGCAGGTAGCTGCTCTGTTTAGCTTACTCAATCAGTGCTGTCTGCCCTGCCAAACAAGCAAGGTTGGCACCACAGCAACAATGGAGCTGGCTAATGCATCAAACTGACTATGGAATATACACATAGAAACTGGCACTCAGGAATGCTGACTACCTCCAAATACTGAAGCTGGATTCGTTTTATTTTTCCATGACCACAGTTTGTTGTTTTATTTCTTGCTGAATCTGTGTCCCATATTGCTTAATTTTTTGTACACTGTAGTTGTCATATAGCATTTTTGCATGTATGAATGTTGTCTTTTTCTTTTTTTCTTCACACTTCAGTTCCCTGAGCTAAATCCTGCTACGCTGACAAAGATGATGAACTGATATTCAAATGTGCATGTTACTTGGTTTTATGTGTGAGTATGATTGTGTGCACTTTTTGTCCATTGGTTAGATGTACAGTATGTTCAGGTAGGACTATGTATTATGTTGTCTGAATATGTGTGAGTTTGTCTTAATAATAGTTTGTTGACTGTGCTCCGGAGGGCGAGTAATGTGAGACAGAAAGTTAGAAACTAATTATGTTATATTTATTCCTATTTTTGTCTCCCATTTTAATGCATCACCTGTCCTTTCTCCTTTATCCCTTTCTCTTTTCTCTCACTCTTTCTCCTCTCCCTTCTTTCCTCTCCCTCTTCAGGCTCAGCCAATCCCAGACGAGCTGCTGACTCGACAGCTTGGTAACCAAGCGACCTTCAGTCCAGTGGTCACGGTAGAGCCACGACGACGCAAGTTCCACCGGCCAATCGGATTACGAATCCCACTGCCCCCTTCTTGGAGGGAGAGTCCACGTGACGCTGGGGATGGGGACACCACCAGCCTGCGCCTCCTCTGCAGTGTCATTGGTACGGTCCGGCGTGGAGTTTAATTATACCCTTAACAACTGATTCATGGCCAATAGCGTTCATTGCCAACAAAAGTGTTAGGACAGGGGTGAAGGCGAGAGAACTAGTGCTGACCAACAAAAAGCATCACGACCCAAGCCAGTCTGTTTTATGAAAGCGGTACAGGGACAATAGCAGGTCTCTGAGGGGAAAGAGAGGGAAAGAGGAAGTGGAGGTGTATAAAAAGAGAGATGAAACAGTCCTTTGTCTCCCAGGTGGAACAGCACCTGCCCAATGGGAGGATATCACTGGCACCACCAAGCTGATGTACGCCAACAACTGCGCCAACTTCACCACCAACGTCTCCGCAAGGTGTGTCCTAATTCACACTCACAACAGTCAGCCATGCACTCTCCTTTAGAGGTTATACAAAATGTATGAAGCAGAACACCCTGATACTATTTACCCAATGCATATAGCCAGATGTAACCTCATCCTGTGCCAAACCACATTGAGTTCCACCCCCTGACGATATGGAACACCTGACTTTCCATTACTTTTACTCTTTAACACAACACCCACTCTCTCTAACGACTATCCATCACCCTTCTCTGTGCGTCATCTCTCCTCTCATCCTCTGCCCAGGTTCTGGCTGGCAGACTGCCCTCGCACGGCCGAGGCGGTGACCTTCGCCAACCTGCTGTACCGGGAGCTGATGGCAGTGCCCTACATGGCCAAGTTTGTGATATTCGCAAAAATGAATGAGGCGCGCGAGGGCCGCCTACGCTGCTACTGCATGACCGACGACAAGATGGACAAAACCCTGGAGCTGCACGAGAACTTCAGCGAGGTGGCACGGAGCAGGGATATAGAGGTCAGCAAGGGGCAAGGGTCAGGGGAAAGGGTTTTAGTGTGTGTCAGTAGGTTCTACTATATTTAAATATGTTCACATAACTCAGACATTTGTGTAAATAATCCATTGAAGGCAATGGAGGATTTTTCTCCCCTGACTCTCTGTCGCCCCCTAAGGTGATGGAGGGCATGCCGCTGCACCTGGAGTGTTCTGGGAACCTGGTGCCTGTGAGGAAGGCCACTCAGCAGCCACGTAGCTTCAGCTTCCAAGCCTTCAGAGACAACAGACTGCCTGTCTCGGTCAAGGTCCGTCTCCCACTCATTCTCTATGTTTTCCCATAGGTATTGTGATCCAGTCAATTTAATTGAAATGTCCTTCTGTCAGTCAGTCTGTTTTATTCCTTCCAGGACATGTCAGTCTGTCAAACTGTCTGTTTATGCATTTAACATGTTAGTCAGACAGGTTTTGTGTTGAATCAACAGTTGGTTGGTCGACAGTCAGTCGGTCTTTTTATCCAATCTACATGTCTGTGTGTACATCTGTCCCATCCATCTATCTCTTTATATTTTTACAATCATTGTGTACCTTCTCCCATCTCTATCACTCCATCTCTCCAACTGTTTCAATTCTATCTTTCTCTCCTTGTTTAACTGTGTTGAGTTCCAACCAACACTTTTCTATCACATACACCCTGTCCCTCTATCTGTGTGGCTGTCTGTGTTCCTCTCTGTTTGTGTGTCTATGGTATGTGTCTGCGTGTGCGGCCATATCTTTGTCTACCAATAAATCTGTCTGTGTCATCTGTATGTCTTTCTGTGTGGCTTTGAGTGTGAAGTGCGCTTCCGTCTCAGCCAGTCTCAGACGAGTGTGTTGTGATGTATTCTCCACTGTGGTGTACCTACCGACTCTCTCCCTAGCTGTAACTGTGTGCACATCCTTTAGCTCTTTCACCTTCTTGCCTGCCTGCCAATCTTGTGGCCTGCCTGTCTGTATGTCTGTCTCACTGTCTCTCTTTCTCTCTCTCACGGTCTCTGTTACTGTCTGATCTGACAGACGCCCAGGTAAATGTGCAGGTAAATCTCTCTCTCTCTCGCCTGCCTATGGACTGCTTCCATCCCTTCCCTGCTGTGTTTCTGCTCGACAGACCCACTACACTGCAGGTTGTCTAATTCCCACCTTTGCTCTGTTCTTCTTCCCCCTCTCTTTTTTTTCATTCTTTTTCACCCTATCCTCTTGTCCATCCTCTTCTTTATCCTTCATATCTGCTCCTCTTACCTCTGTCACTCTCTCTTGTCTCTCCTCCTCGAATCTACCTCTTCTGGTTTTCCTGCTTCTCTCTCTCTCTCTCTGTCTCTCTGTCTGTGTGTCTCTCTCTCTCTCTCTCTCTCTCTCTCTCTCTCTCTCTCTCTCTCTCTCTCTCTCTCTCTCTCTCTCTCTCTCTCTCTCTCTCTCTCTCTCTCTCTCTCTCTCTCTCTCTGTGTATCTATCAGGTTAGAGACAGCAATAAGGAGGCCTCTGGGTTCCTTTCTTTCCTACGAAAGTCTACCAAGTATGAGGACTCCCAGCATGTGCTGTGTAACCTCAACATCACCATGCCACCCTGTGTCAAGGTACACACAGTCTCTCATACACCCACTAAACTACTCACATGCAAACCCTTTTAACCCTTCTAAACCACACTCCACGACCAACATTACACACTCACAACCCCTCTTAACCTTGCCAATACAAAAATATATTATTTCCGTTCTACATTAGCAGATATCATTACAGTCATTAATTGAATTGACATTTTGAATGGGGTGTTTTTTTGCTTTATTGTTGCTGTTGATTGATTGGTTCTTTAATGTTGCTGTTGATTGATTGGTTCTCAGTCGTAACAAAAGATCTCTCTTAGGGAGCTCTGTCTGCACCTTCCTCGGCTGATGAATGATCAGTTGAGCTTTGAAGGCTTAAAAAAGACCTGAAATACAGACTTTAAGAGATACCGTATCTAAAGAGACTAGTCAGTCTGTTGATTGGTGGTTTTAAAAGCAAAGATTCACCAAATATTTAGATGTCCTGCTATCATCCCAGTGCTATTTTAAGCATTTTTAAAAATCTCAAAATCAGTTTTATTTACACTAAGATAGTACAGTACAAAGTAATAGTCACAAAAGCAGCATAGATACAATAAACCACATTCAAACATATCATTAGACAACCTTGGGAGAAGTAGCTGGTATTTCAGAGGAAGCAGCCATATCTAGTCACTGATGTGTGTGTGCTTTGTGACTGTGTCCCTTGTGTGTGATCCAGGTTGTGGGGAGTGAGGAGCGCAGGCGAACTCTGACCCCACTGGCCCTGAGGGAGCGCTACAGCATGCTGAACGAGCCCGGTCTCGGTAAGTCATACCATGCCTGTCCAGAAGCCCTCTCCCCACTATACAGGAGGAGACAGGGCCTGAATGTTGCACCCCTTCTTCCCTGCTTCCCAGTCTACTACTCTCTCTATTTTATGCATGCATGAGCCTTGGATGCACTGCACTACTACGCCCCATAATACACAGCAGTGTGATGATGGCGCTATATTGATTATGTGCCAAAGATTAGCTAATACCTACACATCCAAACAGCTCCATTGAAAACTAGAACCCTTCCAGAGTTCTGGTAACATTAGTACTGAATGACCTGTTATGGTTTGCATGCCGCTGGTGCTGGTTGCTCCACTGCGAGTCCTGTTAGCATGGCGGATATTTAGCATTTAGCTTAGCGCTGGGAATGGGCGGGTCCTCACAGTGGAGCCAGACAGAGGAGCCCTCTGTTTGGCCCATGGTAGATGAGCAGAGAAAGGAAGGAGTGCTAATTGGTTACATGGTGAAGCACAGCACTGGTACCTTGCACCTCAGTTCCTCATGGTTATGTTACGCTAACAGAATGGACTGGTGTCTGAATGATTGCCTCCAATACTCTACCTACCTCTAACCTACCCTGCCTATAGTCTGCTAACACACATGGATTGTATGGGCAAAAACACTATACTCTGTGGGTAATGTGTCAAGGTAAGTTTGCTATTATCTTTTTTAAAAGCAACTGATTTTAATGGGTTTGATTTGTTGGGTATTTTGGTGGTTAGTTTGGTCTCCTTTAATGAGTAACATGGAAAATGGTGTAAAAATGTTACAGTTGTTGTTCTATACTGTTTATACAGTTTACAGTGTTCAGTTGTAAAGTCGGGATTGAGTAATTCATTTGCAGTAGATGTTCTGAGTCAGACACAGTTGTGCTTGTAAAGTATATTTAGCTCTGAGACTGTTCTGTTTCTGAAGTTGTCTTTTTTTCCAGTGAATGCCATGGAGAGGACCGAGCTCAAGATCTCTCTCATATCTGAACAGCTGGGCTTGAGCTGGGCAGGTCAGTGCTCCTCTACATGGGTGATACTGTATACAGTCTACTATATGTGGTAAGATAAACTTACATACGTATTTGATTGACCTAATTATTTATTCTCCCTCTCAGAGTTGGCGCGGGAGCTGCATTTTGGTGTAGATGACATTAACAGAATCAGGGTGGAGAATCCTAACTCCCTCCTGGACCAGAGTTCAGCCCTGCTCAATCTGTGGGCCGGCCGGGAGGGCAAGAGGGCCAAGAGTGAGTCTCTATCTGTCTGTCTGGCTGTCTGTCTCTCAGTCTGTGTCTTACTACAGTCCCCCAACACAACTCTCTTCATTCCTTTCCCTATTTTCTGCCCTCTCTCTCTCCTTTACTTTCTCTTTCCCTCTGTCAGTGGAGAGTGTGTATGGGGCTCTCAAAAACATTGACCGTTCAGACATTGTGAGTTCAGTGGAGGGCCAGCCACAGGCAGAGGCCGGGGCCTCAGAGGAGGGTGCCTGCAGACTGGCCGACCGCGACTCCACCCTGCTCTCCCCCAGTGTTATCAATGGTAAGAGACACATGCACAGAGATGTGCACACACACACACACACACACACACACACACACACACACACACACACACACACACACACACACACACACACACACACACACACACACACATACATACAGTTGCGCTCACACACACACACATTCCACCAATGTGATCAGTAGTATGAATAGACCATACTTGCCCCTAGTAATGTCAATGGTGAAAACAAGATCAATGAGAAGCCCAATACTCTTCCCAACTGTATGGGTAACACAGATTGAACCTTATCTCTGTTGCTCCACAAGAGATCACGGACACAGGTCGGCCACCTGTAGTCTTCAAGCCACGAGTTATTAGGCACCCATTTTTCAGAAGGGGTAAGTGGGGTGCATGGTTGATTTCTTCTGATGATTCTCAAAGGATTTTGAGTCACGTCTGAGGAAGGGTGCGATTTCCACCATAACCCAGTGATATGTGAGCATGTAATGTGAGCATTTCCTTATTGCATTTTGGTGACAGCCGTCATTCCAGTTTCACTGTTCTGACACCTCATGCTTTAGGCCTGAACATGATGGTTCTCACATGACATCATAGGAGATGTGAGGATAAAACCTCAAATAAACACAACTTGAAGACATATGACATTTGAAATGACAGTTCTACACATTGAGTTAGTAATTAGGAAAGACTAAAATATACATTTTACCACTGTGTGTTTATGTTTTAGTCAAGTATATGGATGAGTCGGATATGCGTGCGTGTGTGTGTGTGGGGGGGTGAACACTAAGTGGCACTAGTACACAGTTTGCACACAGTTTGTGTGCTCTGGGCCTCCATACCTTGTTCCTTTGTTACTCCCCTCTGTCTCTCCTAAGTCTGTCCCTCGTTCTCTATGTGTCTGTGACATGTCATATCTGCCGCCCTCCTCTTCCTCCTCCTCAAAGCTCTTCCTCTCCGACCTCTGACCTCATATTGACCTCTGGGCCTCTCCTCTCTCCTGTCATCTTATTTTCTCGTGCTCACGTGTTCAGTCAAGCTAACCTCAAATCAGCTAACCTCCTCTCTCGGTGTAGCTCTGTGTCTATACATGTGCATGCTGCCTGACTCACTGTACCTCTCTCTGTGTCTCGCATCAGGGAAAGGTGTGTTTCTATAGGTCTGGGAGGGTCAGTGTTGATGTGTTGTGGGGTGGAGGGGTGTCAAAATACAGGTCTTGCTATCAAAATAAACATTTGCTGTTTTGGAATAAGAACTGTGTATTTGCATGGCATGCTTTCTGTATGACTATTTCCTTATGTGTATTTTACTTTTTCTTGTTTCTCTGCTTTTTGTCGAACTTGTTTTAAATGCTGTATTAACTCCTTAAATCTCAGTGGGGTTTCTGTGAATTCTATGGTGTTGGTTTAATGCTAGGCTGTAACACAAAGTTGACCGAACAGCACATAATGTTCTAAAAATAATGTAGCTGTGACATGACAGCTTTGTCATTAAGACAATGTTGTCGTAATGTTACAGATACATTGTTAGAATGTTATGTGCCAGCTAATGTGTTCGATGGTGTGGAGGAGTGTGTGGGTGTGTGTGTTCCTGAGTACAGTGACCTGTGAACTGTGTGTGTGTGTGTTTTCATGTGTCTCTGTATGTTTGTGTGTGCTGTTCATAGGTGGACAGTGCTGTGCATTGTATTTGTGTGTTTGTAGATTGACAATCTATGTGGAGTTGTTGTGCTTCACTATGTGTTGTAATGTTATTTTTACACTTTTGTCTTTAAATTGGGAGGTACAGTAAGGATTAATCCAGATAAACCATCGTTATTCCAACTCATTTCTTCAACATCCGTTTAATTCAGAACATCTCTACCCCTCTTCATCCTCACCTCTACTGTCTCTGTACTGCATCTTCACCATAGCATCCCAAAAACAAACATGCACGCTCACATACACTAACACACTTTTACAGTTAAACTATTCTCCATAGGCATCACCACTCTGAAAGAAATAAAGCCAGACTTCATTCATTAGTCCAGTGTCCATGAACACTTCAGTTCCTTCTCCACCTTACTATCACATTACATCATACTCATTACCACCTAGAACACAGACTGTCAAGATGTAAATATACAAAGAAGTCACACTGAAAGCCTTTTAAGATGGACAGAACAGAGAAAGACAACCATGATGATAGGAGACAGACAGAAAGACAGATATATTTGTATGTGTGCCTGTGTGTGTGTGCACTTGTGCATATGTGTGTGTGAGGGTGAGTGCAAGTGCAAGTAACTTGTCATTTTCCCAGCAGCTTCCTGACCCTCTCACTTGTGATTAGGTTTGGAACGATAATGGAATTTGTATCTCAATGATTATAGTATCACAATAAAATGTTTTTATCACGATAATAGACATTGGAGCCTATCAGTTTCAATCTAAATGTTGTTGCCAATAACTAATTGAGAACAATGAAAATGATATTGCGATAAACATGGACACAATTCAATTCAATATCACAGGTATCATTGAACATGCGTATCGTGATAATTTGGTAGTATTGATTATCGTGCCAACCCAACTTACCCCAAACACCCCACTCACCTGCTCTCTCTTAATATCTTGGATGACAGTGTCAACTGCCACTCCACATTCTTACTTATTAAGAAAACCTACCACTTCACCCCTTTCCCACAGACAATGGACAGACAATAAATAAGACTCCATGTCTAAGCCTGTATTCCCTATATAACACCTGCTGCTCTCAGGGTGAAAATCCTGTCACATGTCACAATACTGTAAAACTGCTTCCTTCCATGCAGCCTCCATTTGAACCACTGACATATCACCAGATCAGTGGTCTGCAAAATCACTGTTTTTCATGGAACGTGAGACACTTTTTTCACTACTACTGACTCCAAGAAGGTGCCAGTGAGTGTGTGTGCTTTCTTAGAACTGGAAGTAGTGAAAACAAATCTAGTCACTTTCTCTTACCCAGCATATTGTGACACAGGACTGAGCCCCACTGTTTCCTATAGGGCAAAGAAACAGACCCACTACTCCCACATCCCTGTCTAATCCTCCTCTCCCCTCCCCTCCTCTAACTCCCCCATCCCTGTGCCTGCGTGGTGTTAGTCTCCCTCTCTCTTTATCTCGCCTCCCTCCCAGGTTACGGGCTGGTGCAGGAGGAGCTGCTCTCCCCGGCCTCCTTGCAGTACAGCCTGCCCTCTCCACTGGGTGCTGAGCCCTACTGGCAGGAGGTGTCCAGTCTGGAGTGTGCCCCAATCGCCACCACCGAAGAAGACATCCTGATGGAAATGTCTGAAGTGCAGGTGTGGCCCTCGGGGGTCAGCCCCTCTCTGGTCACAGTGGAGGACTCATCCCTGGATGGCAGCAGCCGGGCTGACGACTCAGAGGGGGCCACCCTGTCCCTTCCCTTCAGCCTGGGGCGCCCCAGCAGTGGGGCAAGCGGGGCCAGTGGCTCCATCATGGGGCTGGAGGAGGAAGAGGAAGGGGAGGTAAAGGAGGTGCGGCAGGAGCCGGCAGACAGGGACAGGGTGAGGGCCAGCGGTGCGGTGCCAAAGGTCAACCTGAATGGCCAGCTGGGAGGTCAGAGGTCGGAGGGCAGGAGGGTGGAGGTAGCAGCATCAGTGGCGGGCAGCAGTGTGACCGGAGGAGGAGGAGGAGGAGTAGGGCAGAGTTCAGAGGAAGGGCTTTCTGTTGTTTCAGGACAGCAGGTCTATGCCCAGCTGTGTGAGATGTCAGGACTGAGCCGAACCATGGAGCACAACGGAGACAACAGGTGAGACTCAGTCAGGGGTTCAGACTGGTCTAGTCAGACAGTCCTGCTCTCAACCTTATGCTCTATGTGTGTACTGAGTCCATACTCAATACTCAATTCCATGAATACATTATGGCATTCTTTTTTCGTGTATTTTGTCTGTCTGTCTTGTTCTCTTTCCTACTCGCACCTCTGTCTCTGTCACTCTGACTTTCTACTCCTCTGTCCACTCCGTCTCTCTGTCCCTGTCTCCCCCTCTCTCTCAGGGTGTTGGGAGGCAGTGCATTCCAGCCATACCTACCCGACAAGGACTCCCTGCATGGCTGGGCGGGGTTGCAGACACCCAGGCTGCCCCGGCAGAGTGTGGAGACGCTGATGATGTTACCAGGGTCACGCGAAGCCCAGGAGGCTATCTTGACGCCGGTGTGTGACATGGGGCATGCTGTGCAGGCAACTGTTTGGCACGCAGCCCTTTGACAAGGGGCTGGGCTTCTTTCATCAGGAGGCGGGGCCTGGGAGCAGGAGCGGAGGCGGGGCCAGGTCAGGTTGTCACGCCGACTGACCACCTGCTGCTTCCTGTGCCTGGAGGAGGGACTTCCTGTCCATGCCTGCGATAGATAGGACAATCTTTTAATTTGGTTTCAATCATCAAAATTCCAACCATCAACATTTTTATGATGTTATGCTACATCATGACCTGAAATTGGGTTAATAGGATAAAGTTGTGTTGCGTGGTTTGTAAACCTGTGTCCTAATGTCATATGGTAATTTAATGTGTTATATCCTGATGTTTTGACACAGATTAATGTTGATAAAGAGGACTATGCTGTTGAGTTTCTGGCTGAGGAGCAGTTTGTGGACGAACATGGAAAAGTCGTCACTAGAAATGTTGGTTTGTCTTCTTCTGCACAACTATTTCCAACAAGTAGACTCACACACTCACAAATAGACACATACAAACATACATACAGAAACACACATGCTTGCAAATACACATCACATAGATCAGTGTTAACTCCTCTGTGTATTTTCTCCTACCCTGCAACCTCCCTCCCTGCTGTACTGTAGGTGGGGGTGGATATGAGGAAGGGTGCTCAGTCAGTGAAGCGCACCAGTCTGCGTAGAGTATAACACTGAAACACACATACCCAGTCCTCAAGGTACGGAACACATAAGCTCTCGTGTATATATTCCAGTGCTTGGATAGATGCTTTTAGAAGTGTCTATCAGACCCTGGTCAACCAGAGTAGGTTGAAGTTAGACTGGCTAATGTAAATGACAACCCCTGCACACTACTCTTTTGAAATAATGTTACAAAGTGAAAGATTAAAGAATCTTTGTCCGACAGCTCTCATTAGAGCATGTATGTGTACATAATATTCCACCACTTCTGAATGAGAATACATCACTTGTTATCTTTAGGTGTTGTTCTTTTTTTTTCATCAGTTACTTGTTACTTCATCGTCTTGTCTGGATACCTCTGTCCATCTCTTTATATGTGACGAGATTGTAGTAGTTAAAAACAATTCCCTTTTTACTGAATTCTGTTTTTTTTCTGTCCCCTAGGACCGGACATCCACTGCCAAACTATCCTCCACAAACACAAAGCCAGGTGACAGAGGGAAATTAGGAAAAGATTGAGAGGAGAGAAGAGGGAACGAAGACTGATAGAAAGACTAAGATCTGCAAACAACAAATACAAACACAAAATCATCTGCAGAACGACCCTGGAGTTCCACAGCAAGAGGAAAAGAGACAGAGATCTACTTGTAGTTTTGTAACATTTTTTTAAAGAAAAAGATACTAAACTAGAGTAGAGCATGATTTTTTTTCTATGAAAAACATGAGAAAATCCAACCCCCAAAAAATGCAACAAAAAAGTGCTTCCTGTCAACTGTAACCGCATGATTGACTGATGGTGCATGACCTTTGAACTGTCATTATCTACAAACTGAAGGGGTACAAGGTACACGGCCGACCCAGGACTGGGTCAGGGGTGAGTTTAAGGATACTTTTTCCCCCAAAAGGGAGTGGTTTGTGTAAGCAAGTTGATTCTGGCAACACTAAAGCCAAAAAAGCAAGTATTTTTTCCCCACAACTGATTGGTACGATACAGCGAAGCCAATGCTGAGCCTACCAATGCTTCATTCACTTGGACCCTATTTCCCTGTTATTCTATGTGATATATTCTCTATGCTTTGTGTCTGTGTGTGTACCTTTACTGCACGTGTTCTCTCGCTTCAGGCTTGGCACTGAGCCTTGTCCTGGTTGGTCGGTGCTCCTGTGATGTCACGGCGTGCTCAGTGTGGGAATGAGAAAGCCACTGTTCTCCCCTGCTCGTGAGCGTCTGTCTGCGTGTGCCGTCTTTCCTTTGTGAATGCGCTTCTTGTGTTTCTTGTGTTTCTTTAGCGTTGTCAACCCCAGTTCCATTTTGTCTAACTTTGATAGGGAATCACTTTCTCCCCCTGTTTTACTCAGACAAAGGTTTGATAGCATTGTGTGGCAGCCAGTGGACTCTAAGATTCTTACCCAACACATCCCTGATTTACAGTAGCATGATGTGCCCTTTCCCTCATACCACCCTCCCCTCCGATATGTTGACACCATACTCCTCTCCATCAACTCCTGTAGCTCCAACTTATGTCTCTAGCCTATCAGCTTCCCCCTTTGCTCTCTCTCTCTCTCTCTTTTTCTCTCCTCTCTGTTTGCTTTGGCTGTAGCACCTCATGGCTTCGTTCTTTTATGGTTCACATTAGATTGTGCTTTCGGTTTTAGGGGGTGAAGAAGATAGGGGCATAATAAACAGTGTGGATAATCATATTTATGGGAACGAGATGGAGGTATATGTGGAAGTTTAGATTTTAGAGACTAGCGTAGCTAATCAAGTAAGGACATACTGACAGATAGCACTGTGACCGCCCAACTTAACACTGACCCCTGAGCCCATGTACCTTGTACTGTGAACTTACACATACACACACCTCATACATGCATACATACAAACACACACATAACCATTATACACACTCGCACATATCACTAATACACACATGCACATACAGTAATTGATCTATTGTGCCCTAGTTGTTATGAGAAGCCAGGTCAGGCTCAGATTATGTACTTTGGTGTCTGCCACAGCAATAATATCCAACAAGGAAAACACAGAGGGATATATAGAGTTGAAGTCGGAAGTTTACATACACTTAGGTTGGAGTCATTAAAACTTGTTTTTCAACTACTCCACAAATTTATTGTAGATTATTTCACTTATAATTCACTGTATCACAATTCCAGTGGGCCAGAAGTTTACATACATTAAGTTGACTGTGCCTTTAAACAGCTTTGAAAATTTCAGAAAATATGTCATGGCTTTAGAAGCTTCTGATAGGCTAATTGACATAATTTGAGTCGATTGGAGGTGTACCTGTGGATGTATTTCAAGGCCTACCTTCAAACTCAGTGCCTCTTTGCTTGACATCATGGGAAAATCAAAAGAAATCAGCCAAAACCTCAGAAAATAATTGTAGACCTCCACAAGTCTGGTTCATCCTTGGGAGCAATTTCCAAACATCTGAAGGTACCATGTTCATTTGTACAAACAATAATACGCAAGTATAAACACCATGGAACCACGCAGCCGTCATACCGCTCAGGAAGGAGACGCGTTCTGTCTCCTAGAGATGAACGTCCTTTGGTGCAAAAAGTGCAAATCAATCCCAGAACAACAGCAAAGGACCTTGTGAAGATGCTGGAGGAAACAGGTACAAAAGTATCTATATCCACAGTAAAACGAGTCCTATATCAACATAACCTGAAAGTCCGCTCAGCAAGGAAGAAGCCACTGCTCCAAAACCGCCATTAAAAAGCCAGACTACGGTTTGCAACTGCACATGGGGACAAAGATCGTACTTTTTGGAGAAATGTTCTCTGGTCTGATGAGACAAAAATAGAACAGACCATCGTTATGTTTGGAGGAAAAATGGGGAGGCTTGCAAGCCGAAGAACACCATCCCAACCGTGAAGCACGGGGGTGGCAGCATCGTGTTGTGGGGGTGCTTTGCTGCAGGAGGGACTGTTGCACTTCACAAAATAGATGGCATCAGGAGGGAGGAAAAAAATGTGGATACATTGAAGCAACATCTCAAGACATCAGTCAGGAAGTTAAAGCTTGGCCGCAAATGGGTCTTCCAAATCGACATTGACCCCAAGCATACTTCCAAAGTTGTGGCAAAAGGGCTTAAGGACAACAAAGTCAAGGTATTGGAGTGGCCATCACAAAGCCCTGACCTCAATCTTATAGAACATTTGTGGGCAGAACTAAAAAAGCATGTGCGAGCAAGGAGGCCTACACACCTGACTCAGTTACACCCGCTCTGTCAGGAGGAATGGTCCAAAATTCACCCAACTTATTGTGGGAAGCTTGTGGAAGGCTACCCGAAACGTTTGACCCAAGTAAAAAATTGTAAAGGCAATGCTACCAAATACTAATTGCGTGTATGTAAACTTCTGACCCACTGGGAATGTCATGATAGAAATAAAAGCTGAAATAAATCATTCTCTCTACTAATATTCTGACATTTCACATTCTTAAAATAAAGTGGTGATCCTAACTGATCTAAGACAGGGTATTTTGATAGGATTAAATGTCAGGAATTGTGAAAAACTGAGTTTAATTGTATTTGGTTAAGGTGTTTGTAAACTTCCAACTTCACACAGTATACTGTGTGTGTGTGTGTGTGTGTGTGTGTGTGTGTGTGTGTGTGTGTGTGTGTGTGTGTGTGTGTGTGTGTGTGTGTGTGTGTGTGTGTGTGTGTGTGTGTACCAGTCACAATTTTGAACACACCTACTCATTCAAGGGTTTTTCTTTATTTGTACTAGTTTTTACATTGTAGAATAATAATGAAGACATCAAAACTATGAAATAACACATATGGAATCATGTACAAACCAAAAGTGTTCAACAAATAAAAATATATTTTTGATTTTACATTCTTCAAAGTAGCCACCCTTTGCCTTGATGAAAGCTTTGCACACTCTTGGCATTCTCTCAACCTGCTTCACCTGGAATGCTTTTCCAACAGTCTTGAAGGAGTTCCCACATATGCTGAGCACTTGTTGACTGGTTTTCCTACATACTGCAGTCCAACTCAACCCAAACCATCTCAATTGGGTTGAGTTCAGCTGATTGTGGAGGCCAGGTAATCTGATGCAGCACTCCATCCCTCTCCTTCTTGGAGTCAAAGGGTGGCTACTTTTATTTTTGGGTTACTACATGATTCCATATGTGTTATTTCATAGTTTTGATGTCTTCACTATTATTCTACAATAAAGAGAAATTTAAAAATAAAGAAAAACCATTGAATGAGTAGGTGTGTCCAAATTTTTGACTGGTACTGTATATACAGTATGTGTATGGTGGTTGGGTGGGTGTTCTGTATCTGCACATTATGGTAGCATTAAAAGCATTTCTCTCTCTTGCATGTATACAAAGGGTACAATCCAAGGCTGT
This sequence comes from Salvelinus namaycush, assembly GCF_016432855.1. NCBI lineage: Eukaryota > Metazoa > Chordata > Actinopteri > Salmoniformes > Salmonidae > Salvelinus > Salvelinus namaycush. The sequence goes on from NC_052337.1 coordinate 24,467,579, forward strand.
ATGCAAATGTGATCCTTTCAATGTATTCACCAATGTCATTCAACAACGGCATCTCCTTAGTTGCATTGATGTATTAGTGTGGTGGCACTCCCACCTGGTGTCGTAAAGAGGTATCACAGACTACATAACGGTTGTATGGGGGGAAAGGGGGATACTTCAGGAAAAGTGAAAGGGGGATACCAAGTCAGTTGTACAACTGAATGCATTCAACAGAAATGTGTCTTCCGCATTTAACCCAACCCCTCTGAATCAGAAAATGGTTTGGTCCAGCACTTAACGTAGCAGATATTATCCAGGATATGCTAACTTCATCCATTGCATCTTGGGAATGAATCTCTCGTTGTAGCACTCATTTACTGAGAAAAATAGAATATGTATCATAACCACTGTAGCTGGAGTAAAAAAATACACTGAATTTGGTATTTGTATTTATTATGGATCCCCATTAGCTGCTGCCAAGGTAGCAGCTACTCTTCCTGGGGTCCAGCAAAATGAAGGCAGTTATATACAATTAAAATTATTACATTACATTTCACAACATATTTCTCAACACATTAAGTGTGTGCCCTCAGGCCACTACTGTACTACCACATATCTACAACACAAAATCAATGTGTACATGTGTGTATAGTGCATATGTTATGTGTGTGCGTGTGCCTGTGTGTGTGTGTGTGTCTCTTCACAGTCCCTGCTGTTCCAGTTTTCAGTTTTTTAATCAGATTTTACTGCATGCACGAGTTACTTGTAGAATAGAGTTCCATGTAGGACTGACTCTATGTAGTACTGTGCACCTCCCATAGTCTGTTCTGCCTCTGGTGGCATGTCCCTCTTTGTGACACCTGACCACACGACTGAACAGTGGTCCAGGTGCGACAAAACTGGAGCCTGTAGGACCTGCCTTGTTGATAGCGACATTTGTGTAAGTGTCGTACATGTTCAATGCCCTTATGCCCTTCTCTATAAGCATGCTGAAAATCTGTTGTTACTGTGAAATAGCATTGTATCTGGTCAAACACTATTTTTTTCAAAAGTTTACTAAGGGTTGGTAACAGGCTGATTGGTCGGCTATTTGAGCCATTAAAGGGTGCTTTGCTATTCTTGGGTAGCGGATTACTTTTTCTTCACTTTCTTGTTGGCTTAGATTGAAGAGATGGCAAATAGGAGTAGCAATGTTGTCCACTATCATCCTCAGTAATTGTCCATCCAATTTTGTCAGACCCAGGTGGCTTGTCATTGTTGATAGACAACAATAATGTTTTCACCTCTTCCACATTCACTTTACGGAATTCAAAATTACAACGCTTGTCTTTCATAATTTGGTCAGTTATGCATGGATGTGTAGGTTCAGAATTTGTTGTTGGCATGTCAGGCTTAAGTTTGCTAATCTTGCCAATGAAAAAATCATTAAAGTAGTTGGCGATATCAGTGGCTTTTGTGATGCATGAGCCATCTGACTCAATGAATTATGTTGTCGAGTTCGCAATTTTGCCCAAAATTTCATTTAAGGTGCTCCAAAGCATTTTTCTATCATTATTTATATAATTGATCTTTGCTTCATAGTACAGTTCTTTTTTTTGTCACATGAATGACTGAGTGAATAGATTAGTAACACATCACAGACACATATTACCTGCCAATCAGTGCACATTAAAACCTCATCTGTTATGCCACATTTATCACATATAACTTATCGTTCACTCTTATTCAACTCAGGTTTCAGTTCTAGCAGAATCCCAGGTGTGTGTGTGTGTGTGTGTGTGTGTGTGTGTGTGTGTGTGTGTGTGTGTGTGTGTGTGTGTGTGTGTGTGTGTGTGTGTGTGTGTGTGTGTGTGTGTGTGTGTGTGTGTGTGTGTGTGTGTGTGTGTGTGTGTGTGTGTGTGTGTGAGAGAGATGTAATGGGTTACAGGTGAGCCTCCACTCTCCAGGTCATTTTTCTATTTAAACAGCAGTGGAGATGATTGACTTATGTTGCTGCTTTGGGTCTGAATAGGCTGATGATGAAACTCTCAATCAGCAATGGATAAGTCAATCAATGTATCAATCAGATTTTCCACAACAACAAGACACTGAGATCGGATATGGATGAAATATAGAGACCACAGTCTGAAATGTATTTAAAATTGATGTTCAGCATGTTTGATGAGTCTCAGATTAAGGGTAACTGTGTGTTGGCTTAGAGGTTTTAGATTTTTTAATTTCCGAGATCAAACTGAGCCGGTCCACAACCCTTTGCACTGTGAGAACTGTAGACTCCACCTGTGTGTGTGCGTGTGTGTGTGTGTGTCTGCGTGTGCTTGCTGTGTTCAAGAGGTTGATGGGAGGGTTAACTGTTAACTGTTGCAAAGAATAGAGATCACCTATACTCCTTTAGAATGGATACATGACAATATTAACGCAATATCATATTACTCTCTACTAAGGAATGCAACTGTGCACATGCACAGAAAATGTTTTTATGGAAATATATGACAAAATATATTGAATTAGAATGCTATGCACCCTTATAGAGTTGTTATAGATGTTCTTTAAGCATATTAACTAGACTATAGGCAAACGCCCACATCATGGGGACTGTAGAGGCTTTGTGGGTATTTCAACTTGTTTACTTTTCTTTTTTATTGTCATGGAGAGAGGGAAAAACAAACATGAATATGTATACAAACCTTTGTTTCAATCAGATTCATTCTGACACGAAGATATGTATAGATCAGGGTTCCCCAACTTGTGGCCTGCGGGTGATTTTATTTGCCCCCCCACACACACACACACACAGTTTTCTGAGCCCGAACACGTTTCATTTTTTTGTTGGACATAAAAGTGTGAAAACACCAGCAAATCAGCTCCAAGTGATTTTCATTTTGCAAATATGTTCCAAAGTATTCCCACACATAATAGAGACAGTACCAGTACAACGTTTGGACACAGCTACTCATTCAAGGGTTTTTCTTTATTTGTACTATTTTCTACATTGTAGAATAATAGTAAAAATAAAGAAAAACCCTGGAATGAGTAGCTGTGTCCAAACGTTGTACTGGTACTGTATATGTGATCATATACAAATGTAAGCAAGGTTTGAAATTATTATGTTTTAATCAAATGTTATAGCTGTTTGGGCTTCTTGCGGTCAATTTGCAGTCTACAAATTATTTTTTAATATGTTCTGGCCCCTTGACCATCCGCTCAAGAAAAAATTGACCCGCGGCTGAATCCTAGTTGATGATCCCTGGTGTAGATCATCTACCATGTACACCAGCTCCAACCATTTACAGAAATTAATAAAGAAAGATGTGAACATAACTGATGTGTTGTCTTACACACTTTGATGTGTTTGAGAATCAAATGTAAATTGATGTACGTTTGGAAATGTAACTCTATGGGCATGTGTACAGTATAAAGCAGTGGCAGTCAGTGCCGTTTAAGATGAGGGAGGACCATTTTTTTTTTCATGAGCATGGCCTTATTTCTATTACTGCATACTGGATGACTGTCATTCATATTCCATTCACCCAGTTCAATGTAACAACAATAGGTTTAGGCTACTACATGATACTCTAATTTTCTTTATACCCATCATGAGGTTGCTACAACCTAGCCTATGAATGAAAGTTTACAACGTAGGTACACACCGGTCGAGAGAAAGATTTGAGGTGACAAGCAGTGACACATGCACAGACAGTGACACATTCAATACCGCCTTGCACACTCTTGCCTGCATCTAGCTGATATAGGGTGTAATCATTAGTCCAACAGTTGCAAACAAGAGTTTTTATTAGACAATTTCAGGTATGTTTATCCACGTTTTGTTCCATTTACTTCCGTTTAAGAAACGTTTATCATCAGAATCGGCGGAATGAATACACCCCTGATCCTGTGTAAACACAGTACACTTTCATAGCAGGCACGTTGTATTTCTTCTCACATCTATGCGCTCTCCTCCTCTCACCTTTTCCTTTCGCTTGTGGACTTCAATGCACAACACATCAGCTGTATGTGACCAGGCGAAAACAAACTTTCCAAGCCAAACCATATTATAACCGGTACACACAGCCTACATTGTTGTCACCATATTAGCTAAAGTAAAGTCATAGTCAACATAGCTAATAGAACTAACGAGTTAGTAAATCCGCTACAATCATGCAGTAACTTTACAGTGTACAGTCAGTAAGCAGTTTAGCACTTACACCGGCGGGCCCCGGTGGCAATAAATTGGTCAAACCAAAAGCTTACCTTGACTTAGAAGAGTTCCATTGTCGTGTTGGATAGTCATAGCCAGCTAGCTAACATAGTATCCCTCTATTTGAGCAGGGTGTTTGAGTAGGCTAAACTAGCTAGCCGCATTTGCTAGCTAAGTAAGTGAAAAACATGATGGAATCTCTCTCATCTCTCTCTTTCTTCTCCTTCATTATGGAAGAAATTCAATTGTCCAGAACTGCTTAACTATTGTCTTTCTCTCTCTTTCAGTTAACTACTCACCAGATGTTATGCACTGCAGTGCTAGCTAGCGGTAGCTTATGCTTTCAGTACTAGATTCATTCTCTGATCCATTGATTGGGTGGACAACATGTCAGTTCGTGCTGCAAGAGCTCTAATAGGTTGGAGATGTCCTCCGGAAGTTGTCATAATTACTGTGTTAATTAAGTCTACGGAAGTGGGTGAGAACCATGAGCCTCCTAGGTTTTGTATTGAAGTCAATGTTCCCAGAGGAGGACGGAAGCTAGCTGTCCTCCGGCTACACCAGGTGCTACCTTACAGAGTGCTGTTGAGGCTACTGTAGACCTTCATTGCAAAACAGTGTGTCTAAATCAATTATTGGGTGAAATGATTATATTTAGGATAGTTTTATCTAAAAAGGCTAACTTTTTAAATGTTGTACAATAAAAAATAAAAAAAAATGAAATTCACTGAGAAGGATGGCCTCCACTGGTATAAAGGTAATTACATTGGTGCAAAACATTTATCAGGCAGAGAGTGGATCTTATTCCATTTAGATTTATGAGACGTAAAGGCCTGTCCATCAGGGTACGGATGAGTCTGTGTCAGCAGCTCCCTCCCGACTACGAGGAAAAAATGTAAAACTTCCGCAAATTCACTGATGCAAAGATAGCGGAGCATTCCATCGGCCCGCACGACATCATAAATATGGATGAGGTTCCTCTGACGTTTGACCTGCCTCTCACTCGGACTGTCAACAGGAAAGGCGAATCATCCGTCACGCTGAAAACAACTGGGCATGAAAAAACGCACTTCACCTGTGTTCTGAGCTGCACGGCATCGGGAGAAAAGCTTCCACCGATGTTGATTTTCAAACGCATGACGATGCCAAAAGAAAAATTCCCGAGAGGAATTGTTGTGAAAGTCAACAAGAAAGGATGGATGACGGAAGGCCTAATGCATGAATGGCATACGGAGTGTTACGGCAAGCGACCGGGAGGATTCTTTCACAAGAACAAGGCATTGCTCGTGTTGGACAGCATGAGGGCCCACATAACAGATTCTGTGAAAGAAGCCATCAAGAGGACAAACTCAATTCCAGCTGTGATTCCTGGGAGCACAACAAAGTATTTGCAGCCACTCGACATCAGTGTAAATCGTGCATTTAAGGTGGCGCTCCGTGTTCAGTGGGAGGCTTGGATGACAAGTGGGGAGAAATCCTTCACTAAAACGGGCCGCATGCGAAGAGCAACTTATGGTCAAGTCTGCCAGTGGGTCCTGACAGCGTGGAGCATTGTCAAAAAATCCACTATCATCAACGGGTTTCGAAAGGCTGGACTGCTGCGTGTTGAAGAGGGCAGCATGAGCTCAGCGGGGAATTTGCCTCCGGATGAAAGTGACGAGAGCGACAATGAAAACGACCCAACATCGGATGAAGCAATTCTGAGGCTATTCAACTCCGACACCGAAGGAGATGACTTCAGTGGTTTCAGTGCACAGGAGGAAGATAGTGACCAATGACTTTCTTGGTAGGCTACTGTTTACTGCTATTTTTTAAATTTTTGTTACAAGCCGTGTTTCGTTAAAGCCTATTTATTTTTGTTACAAGCCGTGTTTCGTTTAAAAGCCTATTTATTTTTGTTACAAGCCGTGTTTCGTTTAAAGGCTGTGTAAAGTTAATTTGTTTCAATGTACCGGTAGGCACCTGCGGCTTATAGACATGTGCAGCTTATTTATGTACAAAATACATATATTTTTTAAATTCAGTGGGTGCGGCTTATATTCAGGTGCGCTTAATAGTCCAGAAATTACGGTATGTATAGCCCTACATAGGCTATACATATACTCTCACAGGGATATTGATATCTTCATTTTTCCAGTTTACATAGTTATTTAGGCTATTTTATATTCCTCTACATGGGTGTATTCCTCTACATGGGTGTTAGTATCATGACACATGACAAGACCCAGATGCAAATACAGGAGACAGATGGTTGGAGTCTAAGATGTTTAATAATCCAAAAAAGGAGTAGGCAAGAGAATGGTCATGGACAGGCAAAAGGTCAAAACCAGTTCAGAGTCCAAGAGGTACAGAGTGGCAGACAGGCTCGAGGTCAAGGCAGGCAGAATGGTCAGGCAGGCGGGTACAGAGTCCAGAAACAGGCAAGGTCAAACCTGGGAGGACTAGAAAAAGGAGAATAGCAAAGGCAGGAGAATGGGAAAAAACGCTGGTTGACTTGGACGAACTGGCACAGAGAGACAGGAAACACAGGAATAAATACACTGGGGAAAACAAGTGACACCAGGAGGGGGTGGAGACAATAACAAGGACAGGTAAAACAGATCAGGGTGTGACAGTTAGAGGATTCAATAAAACTACAACTTGCTGTATGTAACCTCTCCCTTCTTTGGTTGACACATGAATGACGTCTCCAGTATTTCAGCCAATCAAAGCTGGCACTCCTGGCAGTGTTTTTTTGAGGAGTGCCACTTGCTGTTTGTGTATTGGAGGCACGTGGAGGGCAAGCAGTTACGACAGATCATAAACGATTGAATGTCAAGAAAAACGGTGACATTTAGATGCACATTTTTCTCGCCGTCTGTCAGCAGCTATAGGCCTACGCTTGATCTTGTTTACGAAGTGCATGGTTTATAGCTGTTTAGTAGTTTGTCTTCATAGTTCGAAGGATGTCTTCAGGTACTGGGAGTCAGACTACTAGTTGGGGAATCCCTATCACCCACAGTGTCACCATCAATAATACATCAAGAGTATTCTACAACACCAGGAGGAACACTCTTTAGTATGACCCCTAGACCCACTCCAATTTGCATACTGACCCAACAGATCCACATATGAAGCAATCGTACTCCACACTGCCCTTTTCCACGTGGACAAAAGGAACACCTATGTGAGATTGCTGTTCATTGACTACAGTTCAGCGTTCAACACCATAGTGCCCACAAAGCTCATCACTAAGCTAAGAACCCTGGGACTAAACACCTTCCTCTGCAACTCGATCCTGGACATGGTAAGGGTAAGCAACAACACATCTGCCACGCTAATCCTCAACACGGGGGCCCCTCAGGGGTGCGTGCTTAGTCCTCTATTGTATTCCCTGGTCACCCACAACTGCAGGGCCAAGCATGACTCCAACACCATCAATAAGTTTGCTGACAACACAGCGGTGGTAGGCTTGATCACCGACAACGATGAGACAGCCTATAGGGAGGAGGTCAGAGACCTGGCAGTGTGGTGCCAGGACAACAACCTCTCCCTCAACGTGAGCAAGACAAAGGAGATGATCGTGGACTACAGGAAAAAGAGGGCCGAACACATTCACATCAACGGGGCTGTAGTGGAGCAGGTCGAGAGTTTCAATTTCCTTGGTGTCCACCACCAACAAACTATCATGGTCCAAACACACCACGAAAGTCATGAAGAGGGCACGACAACGCCTTTTCCCCCCAAGTCATAATACTGCTAAAGAATTCATCAAATGGCCACCCGGATTATTTGCATTGACACCCCCTCCCCCAATTTGTTTTTACACTGCTGCTACTCGCTGTTTATTATCTATGCATGGTTACTTTACCGGTACCCCCTGTAGTGTCATTATTGTTCTTTTATTGTGTTACTTATTTTTTAAGTTCTTTTTACTTGATGAAATATTTTCTTAACTCTATTTTCTCAAAACTGCAGTGTTAGTTAAGTGCTTGTAAGTAAGCATTTCACGGTAAGGTCACCTGTTGTATTCGGCGCATGTGACAAACACAATTTGATTTGATCTGAGGTATGTGAAACTCAATCATAATAAAAGTAAATACACTATTGTTATTATAAGAATAATCATTATTATATTAATAGGCCTAATTTAACAGTATGTTAGGATCTTCTTCATCACCATCCTCATGAGTAGGCATATGCCAATGATAATGTAGGCCTATAATCTGTGTCAACATGTATCCTTTCAGACATTTTCTTTAAAAAATGTAATGCAATGTTATGTATGCTAAATTAGCACCTTGTTTATCACTCTAAACTTCTATCCTATTTATATATTTCCTTCCACTGCCATTGACACACTATGGAAATATGTTGGCTTACTGTCAAGCACTTGGCTACCAAACAAACACTCAAAGTGCTAAAACCTTTCTCTGTGAACCATTACAAGTGTCTATATCCTGTTTAAGGTACTATTTCAAGGTGAAAGACAACATATATAAAGAATATAGCTCAGAGCATGGTCTCTAACCAATCCCATTTCATTAGCAGGTTGTGGGAATGTTGGCACTTAACTCATCTGGCCACAAGCTGAACAGATAAATGGTGACTGGTTGTTGTAGCCTGACAGAAATCCAATGTGGGTCAGTAACACATTCACAGGTACACTGCTGCCATGACGTGAAACACAGAACCCTGTTTGTGATCTCTCTCACTGTCGATCGACCTCCACCAAACCCACCCAGTTCCATTTACATCTACGACCAGAAGTTCCTCCTGGAGTGTCAAACCTCCCCTCTGACATGCACCCCTCCCTGTCTTCCTGATATTCCAGGGGTAACCAACCCCCTCTCAAACAACACTACGACTGACACAGCCCACCCCAAACAGACCCCCAACAACCACAATCCCCCAGTAGACAAGAGTGCAGATAAGAGTCTAAGGGTAGGTGTGAGTGTGTGTGTGCTCACAGGTGTATGACATATTGTGTCATTTGTGATGAGTATTTTCATCATGTTTTTGCTTTCAACTTGTCTTTGCAGGGGAGGATGCTCAATTTGAAATGGACATTTAGCCATTTGATGGATCTGCTGGATCTGCAGCCTTGAGGATGACAATGAAAGAGTGACTCATGTTTAAACGGTCTTTTTGGAAACAGCACAGCATACTGAAATGAATGAAGACTTCATTATTGAAGTGATGCATTATTATGTGCAGTCATAATTCTAATCGCTCAGGAAGAGAAAACATGTACATACAATCTCTCTATTGATTTAATATTATTTACTAATTGTTAGTCATTATCCTGTCTTAAAGATGAAGCATTTGAATGATATGTTTGAGTCTTCTCCAGTAGCATTTTGTAAGCATACCATTCTCAGGCTTGTTCTTTGTTAATTTGTATTCGGGTAATAAGTTGTTGATTGTAAAACTAGGGCTACATTTTGCAGAATAATTTTTCTACAGAAGAACTAATAAAAGACAAACATACTTTCTACTATCCTTTTGTGTTACTATTAAATAAGATAAGAGTATGCAACTTTCTAAAATATCCCATGTTGTTAAAAAATACAAGTCCTGTGAAAACCATAGATGGAGACGGAAATAAATTGAGGATTTATTAAACAAAAGGTTCATGTGACATTTTACAGATATTTCGTCCTTTATGAAATAATACTTCTCGCATGAATATGTACTCTTTTTTTAAACCATATGATTACCAGGTCACACAGTGGAATTAAAGTGCTTTAGGGGTCAGCATTGACAATGGCAACTTAAATGTGTCCTTGTATCTGCTATTGTCTCAATCATGAGTCCTTATGCATAATACATGTATGCAGTCAGGAGATCTCAGTTTAAAATCCTTTCGAGTGATTCTCTTGATCCTTTTCAGTGCTTGTGTTCAGAGTCTGCTTCAGTGTCCAGTACATCCATATAGTTTAGCATGGCTGAAGGCAGCAGCTGCCCTACTAGAATAACCCTGAACTTTGAGGCTACACTCACAGTGAGCCCACACATTTGCACCTCAACTGTCTTTGTGAGGTCTGCAGGTCGAGCAGAAACTGGTACAGAGTGATGTTCTCTGGGAAGGAAAGTGCCTATGGGGTGTTCATGTTGGCAGACATGCTGATCAGTGGCAGCCACACTCGTCCACCACCATGCCCTCAAAGTGCTGCATCAGCACCTCGCTGTTTTCGTAATACAACATGGACAGAGGGGCCAGGTGGGTGGGCACACAGGATGGGCACGGGACCCGGTCTGAGCGGTGAAGCTTCAGTAGACTCTGGAAAGAGAAGAAAAAGACATGTTAGTACAAGTGAACTCACAAACAAACAGGAAATCATACAATATTGTAATAGGAAACAAATCAATGGCTCTATTTTAAATCTATTTCAAACATGTACATTTTCAGCAGTGATAATGTAATGTTGGTAGTCTTACCTGCATGTAAGCATGGTTGGTGGGGGTGAAGGTCTCGTCCACTGGGGTAGGGCAGCTGCCCTCACAGCGGTAGGCGTTATAGCGCTTGGGGTAAAGAATCCACTCACTCCAGCCTATCTGGTCAAAGTCCACCCACATGTCTACCTTCTTGCACAGCGGGCCCTTCCTCTCCTCGGTGTGGGGCACGCCAGGGGCCACCCCAGCCACTCCTGCTCTCTGGTGAAGCCCGTGCCTCTTCCTGCGCCGGGCTCCCTTTCCTCCCTCTACGCTGACAGCAGGGCCAGCTCCAGCTCGCTCCCGGTCCAGAGTGACGTACTTGGAATGTTCAGCGGTGCGGATGAGGGTGGGGGCCCTCTTCTTTGTCTGGTGCTTGGAGAAGACCACCATCATGACCCGGTCGGCTGTGGGGTGCAGGACGCTCTCCAGACCCTTCTCTCTCTCTGCCCTTCCCTCTTCATGGCCAGGTGCGGAGCCTCCCTGGTGCAGCCAGTAGTAGCGGAACAGGGTGGTGACGTTGAACACCCTCCAGTTGGATGTGGCGGTCAGGGAGCTGGGTTCTGCCCTCAGGCATCCCAGGAAGAGGCTCTCTGGGCATGGCGGGCTGGAGCAGCGGCCACTCTGGGAGTGGTACAAGTCCACAGTAACATGCTCAGAGGCAGAGAAGGTAGGCAGGCGGATCCGCAGCTCAGAGCGCTTGATGTTGTCACTTGCAGAGATGGAGGACGCATCAAAGGTGACAGACCACCTCCCACCGCTCTGGTGACAACCTGGAGAGAAAACATAGAAAATGTGTTGTTATGTGTTAATAACATTTAGACTACGTTACCCAGCAGGCTATGCGGGCGCGGGAGATGGATAAAGAATGCCTTGCATGGCTAAACATGGAGTTTTCTAGCTGAAGTATATGTTCATTAAAAGTAGTTAAACCTACGCCCCGGTTTGTCATTATATAAGGAACAAACATAACATGGTGTCAGATTGGTAGTTGCTATGAAGAGACAGAGAAAAGAAAGGAGTAACTCTGCAAATTTCCGCGACGAAAATTGAACATTCTACCACAAGTCAAGTGACGTGAGTAGTCGAAGATGCTAGCTTGCAAGAGCGAGGACTACGAGCCGCAGCAGCGAGAGTGACAGCAGCGAGAGCGAGGCTGCATTGGACTCTGTTGACGAGCAAGTTGATGAGCAACATACTGAAGTAAGAGAAATTGACACTGTTCCTGATCTCCGTCATGGATAGGCTTAGTCCTCCTACTCCTATGCAGTTAACAGGGAATCTAGCTGACAATTGGAAACGTTTCAAGCAGAGATTTAAAATCTACCTAGCAGCCAGTGGTGCAGGGGGAGATGATGACAAATTGAAAGCTTCCATTTTTCTGCATGTTATTGGAGAGGATGCATTGGACATTTACAATAGCTTTCGGCAAGACGAGGCAAACTTGACATTGACTGTGCTAATGGCTAAATTTGAGGAGTACTTTGTACCAAGCCAGTACGTCACGTTTGAGAGATACAAGTTTTTCTCTCATGATCAGAAACAGGGAGTCAGTTTTGACCAGTATTTGGCTGAGCTAAACACACTGAGCAAAACGTGTGAATTTGAACATCTGAAAGACTCACTAGTGAAGGACAGGATAGTCTGTGGCATACTTGATAATGGACTCAAGGAGAGATTGCTGCATGAGCAAGATTTAACTTTGGATAAAGCAGTGAATATGTGTCGAGCAGCTGAAACCACCAGAGCACAAGCTAAAGAGCTGTGCAGGGATGAGACGTCAGTGTATGCAATAAAAAGAGAGGAGCAATACACACAACGCCTTACAAAACAAAAACAAGCAAAAGAGAGAAATCAAAACACTACATGTGGAAAATGTGGATTTATCCACAAGCCAAAAAAAATGCCCTGCATATGGCAAATCATGTAACAACTGTGGGGAAAAATAATAATTTCTCAAAATGCTGCAAAGCTGAGGCTACAAAGAAAAAGGTTCACACAGTCGAGGATATGGAAGAATTCTTTGTTGATTCTGTGGAAATATGCAATGCAGTAAATGCTGAATGGATTGTGCCATTGACTGTGAATGAAACTATAATACCATTCAAGCTTGATACTGGAGCACAGGTAAACCTGTTGTCGCTGGATGACTACAACACACTGAAGGTGAAGAGCAAAATACACCCGGTGAAAATTAAGGTTACTGGTTATACTGGGGAGAACATGCCAGTCAAAGGTAGCTGCATAGTAACTTTACAACATAAAGGAAAACAGTTCAGAGCACAGCTGCTGATTGTGGAAAAGAGTGTACAGCCTATTCTAGGAATCAATGCATGTGAAAAGCTCAATTTGTTGAAAAGAGTGTATGTAGTGACATCACAGACTGAAAATGACCAAGAATCACTATTGGCTGAGTATGAGGATGTGTTTGAGGGTCTTGGATGTTTACCAGGAGAACACAAAATATGTACTGATGACAAAATTACTCCAGTTGTGCATGCATGCAGAAAAGTTCCATTTTCGCTGAGGAAAAAGCTCAAAGAGGAACTCGGACGCATGGAAAAGATGGATGTCATCACAAAAATGGATGAACCTACAGACTGGGTAAGCTCACTGGTTATTGTGGTGAAAAAGAACGGCGATCTCAGGATATGTCTAGACCCGAGAGATGTCAACAAAGCAATCAAGATAGAGCATTTCAAGTTGCCAACCAGAGAAGAGATAATGTGGCAGTTTGCTGGAGCAAAGTGGTTCAGTAAGCTTGATGCCTCATCAGGATTCTGGCAAATGAAGCTAGATCATGCAAGCTCAAGGCTATGCACATTCAACACACCTGAGGGCAGGTACAGATTTCTTCGTCTACTATATGGGATTCTCTCAGCGCCAGAGGTCTACCACAAGACAATCCACATGATCTTCGAGCACATTCCAGGAGTGGAGACTATTATGGATGACATCATCATCTGGGGGTCCACAAAAGAAGAACACGATGCGAGAGTGAGACAAGTGCTGGACCTGACACGGAAAGTCAACCTAAAACTAAACAAGGACAAATACGAGTTTGGTGTGAAAACACTTACCTTCGTGGAAGATGTACTTTCAGAGGACGGAGTCAAACCAGACCCGAGGAAAACATCAGCCATCAACAACATGGAGCGCCCGAAGAACAAGGACGATGTGAGACGCTTCATGGGCATGATCACCTACCTTGCAAAGTTCATACCTCAACTGTCAGCACAGTCCGCTCCACTCAGATGTCTTCTGGAACAGAAAAATGAATGGGAATGGTCCCATGAACAGGAAAACTGCTTCAAAAACCTAAAGAAGACAATCACAGAAGAGCCAGTGCTCAGGTTCTATGATCCAGAGAAAAGCACAAGGATTTCTGCAAACGCGTCACAGTTTGGCCTGAGAGCAGCTCTTCTGCAACAGCATGACGACACATGGCAACCCGTCGCTTATACGTCCAGAGCCTTGACAGGCGCAGAGACAAGGTATGCACAAATAGAGAAAGAACTACTGGCAAGCACATACGCTTGCGAAAGGTTTCACCAATACGTCTACGGACGAGACGTCGAAGTAGAAACCGACCACAAACAATTGGTGTCAATCATGTCTAAGCCACTGAATGATTGTCCAATGAGTATCCAGAGAATGTTGATCAGACTGCAAAAGTATGATGTGAAGATGTGTCACACCCTGGCCTTTGTTATATTGATTTTCTTTATTAGTTTAGTTAGGTCAGGGTGTGACATGGGGGATGTTTGTGTGTTTTGTCTAGTTTAGGGTGTGTATATTGTTTAGGGGGTTTTGTAGTATGTATGGGTTTGTGTTCAGTGTAGGTGTTTAGGAAAGTCTATGGTTGCCTGATTTGGTTCTCAATCAGAGACAGCTGTTTATTGTTGTCTCTGATTGGGAGCCATATTTAAGGCAGCCATAGGCTTTAGGTGTTTGTGGGTAATTGTCTATGTTGAACGTTTGTAGCTTGTGTATGCACTAACGTTTGTAGCTTCACGGTCGTTTGTTGTTTTGTTTTGTAAAAGTGTTCGTTTCGTGTTTCGTCATCTCAAATAAAAGAAGATGTCCTCATATCCCGCTGCGCCTTGGTCCGCTTATTATGACGATCGTGACAAGATGATCTATACCCCGGGAAAGTTCATGTTCGCCGCTGACACTCTTTCCCGAGCAGTCGACAAGAAGGAGAGCTTCGACACACAGAAAAACACTGAGATTCAGGCCTACGTCGACATGATCGTAGCATCACTTCCTGTGTCTTCTGAGAGAATGGAGCAGATCAAAAGAGAGACCGCAGTTGACTAAACAATGACAGAGTTGAAAGAAACAACACTGATAGGATGGCCTGCACAGAAAAACAACTGTCCAAGGAGAATACAGGACTACTGGATGTGCAGAGCAGAGCTCACCGTTGTGGATGGCATAGTGTTCAAAGGCAACAAGATTGTCATTCCCATGACACTACGCAAAGAAATGCTACAGAAAATACACGAGGGCCACTTGGGTGAGGAAAAATGCAAACGACGAGCACGAGAAGTAATGTACCGGCCAAGAATGAACCAGGAAATCAGCCAGACCACTGCTTCATGTGAACTGTGTTTGACCTACAGGCCAAAGCAGCAAGCAGAGCCGCTAATGCCTCATCCAGTACCCAACAGACCCTACTACAAAGTTGGAGTTGACCTTTTTGACTGCAATGGCAAAAGTCACATTGTTGTTACCGACTACTACTCAAACTACCCTGAAGTAGCAACACTGCCAACTACCTCCAGCAAAGCTGTAATCACCTACCTGATATCAGTCTTTGCAAGACATGGGGTTGCGTCTGAACTGTACTCGGACAATGGCCCGCAGTTTTCAAGTTCTGAATTCCGATCGTTCGCTGACGACTGGGGATTCCGACACAACACCTCCAGCCCCAACTACCCAAGATCCAACGGCTTAGCAGAGAGTTCAGTCAAAATTGTCAAAGGTCTGATGAAAAAGGCACATGATGGAAAGGAGGATTTCCGAAAAAATCTGATGATCTACCGCACCGCACCGCTGCAGAACGGACTTTCACCTGCACAAATGTTGATGGGACGTCGCATCAGAACCAACCTACCCATCCATGAGGACTTGCTAACACCCAGAGGTGCTCACAAAGTCAAACTCGCAAAGGAAAAACAGAAAGACAAACAAAAACAGCGACACGACAAAAGTGCAAGACACTTACTTGAACTGAAACCTGGAGATCATGTACGACTCCGAGACATCACTACAGGAACTGGATGCAGCAAGGGTGTGTGCAGAGAGAAGTTGCACCGCGATCCTATGAGATCCAAACAGAGCATGGATCACAACTGAGACGAAACAGAGTGAATCTAAGGCTTCAGCCATTCACTCAAGGGACTGAGGATCATCGGGAGGATACTGCTGAAGCGTCAAATGCCTTTAGAAATGGACAATTCAGTCAGAACACCCTGACTGACAATGAACGCCGTCCAACTGTTTCAGGAAGCACTTCAGCAGAATGACCAAAAAGGACTGTCAAAGCCCCTGAAAGGATTATTAAGAATTGCTAAGAAAAAATCAAAAAAATACAAAAAAGGGGCACCTGGACTGAATGTTTTGTTAATGTGAATAGAAATAGAGCCACAATAGAGTATTGTTGGGCAGACTATATTTAGTTGAAAAACTATTTTATTTTTAAGGGGAAAAAATTGGGGGAAAGAAATGTGTGTTATTGAAAATTGCATGTTTTGCAGGTTGAGTAAACAAATGTGATGTGACATGTGTAGTTACATAGAAAAGTAGTTTTCTTTTAAAGGAAAGAAGATGTGTTGTTATGTGTTAATAACATTTTGACTACGTTACCCAGCAGGCTATGCGGGCGCGGGAGATGGTTAAAGAATGCCTTGCATGGCTAAACATGGAGTTTTCTAGCTGAAGTATATGTTCATTAAAAGTAGTTAAACCTACGCCCCGGTTTGTCATTATATAAGGAACAAACATAACAGAAAATATTTGCGCAAAGCAGACAGCAGACACGGATTATGAAAGTGTGCAAGCATGTCTCTCACCTCTGTGACTATCAGACTGTCCCATTCATTAAATCAATCACAGATAGTGTCAATTATTTTATTGTTGCCCACAGACAGCTTTCACACGCCATCTTTTGACATGCAATGAGCAGTTAATAAAGTAGAATGTTGTTACTGTCGCATTGTGTATTGCTCCCTTCCTGACACACTTCTAACAGACAGCCTGGGTCTAGTACGCGCTAAAGTGCCATAGCCTAGAGGCTCTTCACAATACGCATTGTATAAGGTTCCCATGCTAAAATAATTGCGAAGCACATAGGCGCAAAGTAATCAAAACGCGCTCTAGTAGCCTAAACTCAAATCACTGCTTATTGAATAAATGTAACTGAGAGGGAATTCGCTTGTTATTATAATTAACTAATAATTAAATCCTTACATTGCGTTTAAATAATGTGCCCAATTGAATTGGTGCTTAAAAAGTGTTGCAAAATAAAGATACTCACTTTTGGCTACCAGACTGAGTACAGAGTCAGAATCGTGAAGACGGGAGATGTCCTCACTCTTGGCCGGGGCGGCGCTGACAGATGGCGGCGCCCTGGATGTGTCTCCCTCCAGCAGAGTCCGGTAGAGCTGCATCATGTAGAGTGGGAACCTGCTGGAGTGATGAACATGGTCCCTGTGACCTCCACTACTTCTGTGGAAGAAAGCCTCACGGTTCCCAGGGATATTTTCCGCTCCAACCACAGAGCACAAATCCACCAGAAGCACAGAAAAGATAGACAGGGTGAGTCCTTCCATAATTCGAAATTAGTTAATCCAAGGTAGTATTTTCCTGTAAATCCAAATCAGTAAAACTCTTGTGCTGAGAGACAGACAGGTAGGATAGAGCTCATTCTCCCAGCTTGTCCAGTTGAGAACACCTCAGGTGAGATATGCTGTCTGCTGGAGTAAGAACTCTTATCACAACCCTGTGTCTTTCTTTGCAAATTCTGTCATGCCACGGGTTTTTGAAGTGACGGTGTGATCAGCGGGAGAACAGAGAGCTCAAAGGGTTAAATCTGTCCATGTGGTTGTGTATCAGAACCAACTGCTCTTTGGAGTGGGAAACGTGAAAACTGTAATACTTCTGCGTTGCGTGTTGTAAATTAGAGATCTCTTTGATAAGGAACCGCGACAATTAGTTAAACAGATTAGTAGTTGAACGTTGCACTTTGATTAATGGGGACTAAACAACACGCGAGTTAATCACTCCATGCCACTTTTATTAGATGACGCGCCATAAAAGAAAGTCATCTCTTTTTCACCTAGTTAGGAAATGGAGAAAACTGACAACAATTTACCCAACTTTTCTTTACGAAAATAAAATGTCAGGGCGCAGAGTTATGGCCTACACTGGGCGTACAATATGATAGGCTAATTATAACCACAGTATTTATAACCTATTTTATCCCATCACAGATAAAATGGTATGGTCCTCGCATGACAATAAAACTGATCAGTGTTATCAACATTATAATCTCACATTTACTGTAGCTTTCAGTTGTTCTTGCACGTTACAATGAAATGCGAGTGACAAAATGTAATTGGCCTATTTATTTTAGTAGGCTAGGTCTATTTAGTCTCATTGTGTTAGGTATCTCTTGGCGCTTATCTTTATAGGCCTAGATGTGATTTGGCTATATGATTGATTCTCTCTGAAGAGGTACTACTAGCTTTACCACTTGTTTGGGGATTCGTTAGGCCGGAGCAAGGAGTCTGGGTAGCTAGGCAACTAGGCTATAGGGATTCTACATTGACTGTACAGAAATCTTCATAGACCCTATCTAGCCTACTTATTTCTTAGATTAATCTGAAGAACGACACAACAAAGTATGCGAACTATTTTATGAAAAAAGGTGTGTAAGAAATGTAATCAAAAGGTTTATGATGACGTTGCACGATATTTGGCCGGGCTTGCAATTTTGTGTGCTTTCAAAATATCTTCAAAAGATGTTTGAACTCGCTTTAATTAGAACGTAATTGCAACAACACTATGGTATATGCTAATTGAGCAGCGCTGATTGGGGAAAAAAACAACAATTAATTCAATAGCTGGTTAGGCTACATTTTATTTGTACTTAGTTTTTCAAAATGTATGCATTTAATGGATATAATGTCACCTTTGAAATTACGTTTTATCCTTAACGTTTGGCATATAGTCCTGATAAAAAATTCATTAAAATTACAAACATATTTTTATAGCTTGTCTTGTGTTGGACTATATTTAATCAATGATCAAATCAACAATCTGCAATATGTGCAAATTGTAGGCCTAATTGTGATACAGGTATAGACCGAGCCAAGGATACTTAATATGAGCTCAATAAATCATGTTAAATCAGTTTTGTGAGTAGTATGGTGAGAGGCTATTGTTTCACCCATTGGCCCACCTCACACACAGGCATACATGTAAGCTACACCTTGATCTGAAAGGATGTGGCATCTGATCCATCTATTATCGGATCTATCCAGCAGGGGGCAATGTGTGGCTATGAGTCAACAACAATCTAATGAGCAGTCAGCCACAGCCTGTGTGTGTATTACTGCAGCCTGTGTGTGATGTTCTGTAATTTTGCACTCTTTTCTCCATAAACTGAAATCACAGTTCAGTTCATATTGGAATCGGGCTCATGTGGTGGAGAAGATCTTTGTTGACTACACTCAACCTTGTCTCAGGGTAGTAGGTTGGTGGTTTGTGCATATCCCTCTAGTGTTGTGGGGGATGTGCTTTGGCAAAGTGGGTGGGGTTATATCCTGCCTGGTTGGCCCTGTCCGAGGGTGTCATCGGACGGGGCCACAGTGTCTCCCGACCCCTTCTGTCTCAGCCTCCAGTATCTATGCTGCAATAGTGTGTCGGGGGGCTAGGGCCAGTCTGTTATATCTGGTGTAATTCTCCTGTCTTATCTGGTGTCCTGTGTGAATTTAAGTATGCTCCCTCTAATTCTCTCTCCCTCTCCTGGAGGACCTGAGCCCTAGGACCACGCCTCAGGACTACCTGGCCTGATGACTCCTTGCTGTCCCCAGTCCACCTGGTCGTGCTACTGTTCCAGTTTCAACTGTTCTGCCTGCGGCTATGGAACCCTGACCTGTTCACCGGACGTGCTACCTTGACCCAGGCGTGCTGATTTCTACTCACATTCTCTACCACAACTGCTTTCTCGAAACCTGAATGCTTGGCTATGAAAAGCCAACTGACTACTCCTGAGGTGCTGACCTGTTGCACCCTACAACCACTGTGATTATTATTATTTGACCCTGCTGGTCATCTTGGCTATGTACTGTTATAATCTCCTCCCGGCACAGCCAGCAGAGGACTGGCCACCCCTCAGAGCCTGGTTCCTCTCTAGGTTTCTTCCGAGGTTCCTACCTTTCTAGGGAGTTTTTCCTAGCCACCGTGCTTCTACATCTGCATTGCTTGCTGTTTGAGGTTTTAGGCTGGGTTTCTGTATTACACTTTGTGTCATCTGCTGATGTAAAAAGGGCTTTATAAATACATTTAAATCTTGATACATTTTCATGAAGCATTACTAATCCTCTCTGATGAGTAATTTAGAGAGAGAAAGAGAGTGTATGTGTGTTTTCATTGGAAGGAGTGAGGGGCCCAGGGGGATTATAGCACTGTAGGGCTACAGTGCTATAAATGCGCTGGTGAACTGACCAACACTTATTTAAAATGTGTTACATTTCCATCGACAGAACCAGTTATGGTGGTGGTGGGTGGGGGCTAGGCTATAAAATATTAAAGGGCTTTCCTGTGGCCCCTGCTTCAACAGAATAATAGGGATAATTATCTACTGAGCGGAGAGGAGCAGCCAATTGAAACTGGGCCCTTTGATAGGAACTTCAATTCAGTTAGACCGCTGTTTGATTAAGATTCAGTTGGGAGGGAGTGGTGTGTGTTTGTTGTGTGTGTGTCTAGATAAAAAATAAAAAAAGAGTATGTAAACTGACTATACAAAACATTAGGAACACCTTCCTAATATTGAGTTGCACCACCCTCTTTTGCCATCAGAAGAGCCTCAATTCGTCGGGGCATGGCCTCTACAAGGTGTCAAGAGTTCCACAGGGATGCTGGCCCATTTTGACTCTAATGCTTCCCACAGTTGTGTCAAGTTGGCTGGATGTCCTTTTGTTAGTTGACCATTCTTGATACACACAGGAAACTGTTGAGCATGAAAACCCAGCGGTGTTGCAGTTCTTGACACAAACCGGTGCGCATGGCACCTACTACCATACCCCGTTCAAAGGCACTTAAAATCTTTTGTCTTACCCATTCACCCTCTGAATGGCACCGCATACACAATTCATGTCTCAATTGTCTCAAGGCTTACAAATCCTTCTTTAACCTGTCTCCTCCCATTTATTTACCCTGATTGAAGTGGATTTAACAAGTGACATCAATAAGGGATCATGGCTTTAACCTGGATTCACCTGGTCAGTCTATGTCGTGGAAAGAGCAGGTGTTCCTAATGTTTTGTACACTCAGTGTATCATATTCATTACTATCATTAATTGTTCCTCTAGTGAGTAAATGAGCTATTATCACTAGGTGCCCCACTGTCACGATTCTGTAGTGAGCTGAGATTACAGAGCTGAGAAATGTTCACTACATGTACGTCCTCAACCCCAGAGAACAAACCCACTGGGCACACCACTTCATTTCAACATGGAGAATTGGATAATATTTGGTTGGTACGTTGAATGAGATTACAACCTATTTTCACACACTCAAAAATACATTCAAAAGTTAGATGAATTCCCAATGTGTTATCACTATGCTTTCAACTATCTAAAAAGCAAAAACAAATTCCAATGAAAAATCTATGTCTGATTTTTGGTTTAGTTGTCACCTAAATGTGATATCACTGCGCTTTCAACAATTTAAAAACACAACAAAGTCCAAATCTGAATACAATGTAAGATATTTAGTTTATTTATACAATTTAATGTGTTATCACTGTGGTTCATCTAATAGCACAACCAAATTACCTGGATTGCAATTGAGATAATTTAGGTACAAGTGGTCAATGCCGTTTGAGATTCTGCAAAGATTATTATAGCATTTGTGAAGATCTCCACAGACCTGCGACATTTGCACGCTACGTTGAAAATGCACGCTTTCAATGATTACATAAGAAGACATTTATTGTTACAGTAACCTCAATGTGGCCAGGGATGTGTTATTCATTTGAAAGTTGAGTAAATACTGTTACATTAGTTTGTCAGATAGCTGTAACTTTAGGCTATTTACTGTATTAAAAAAGTAATATTGAATTCTGTTTGGTTGACAATGAAACCAAAGATCAACATTTAAAGGAGATGTATCTACTGCTTGTATAGTTTCATCTGAGCCACTGGCTTAATCCTATTCTTTAACTTTTATTTTCGGTTGAGTTGGAGAGCTGAATCCAACATATAATTTGTTAAATTAATGACACGTTAATGTCTATTTACTGTATTGCAGAAGTGATATTGAGTTTGGTTGTCAACGCAACCAAATATCAACATTTGAAGAAGATGTGTGCTTGGATAATTCCGTCTGTGCCACTAAGGCTGGCTTTATTTCCAGTTTGTCTACAAGTTAATAATTGATATGTTGGATTCACGTCATAGTTAATTAATAGGACTAAATCAAATCAAACTTAAATGCACTTTAAATACAGTTTGATTTGATTGAGTCATATTCTTTCACTTCGATTTTTGGTTGAGATGGAGATGTGAGCCCAACATATTTATTTACCAACTTGTAGATTCCATTTGAAATCAACCAAAGCTTGAAACCCTAGGCCTATATGTATTGTCTATTTTTGTTGAACCCTGGGATGAATTTTAACAATAGCTGTTGATGACTTCCCACATGCTATACAGGCTTAAATAGCATCATTGATGATATATGAGTGATAAAGTGGTCACATTTCATGTGCTCTGTTAAACCTACCCTTTGGAATGACATCTATAGCAACAGTGAATCTATTAAGTGTAGATTACTCAACACTCATTCTCACGATAGCACATTTTTTATTTTATTTAACCTTTAATTAACTAGCCAAGTCAGTTAAGAACAAATTCTTATTTACAATGACGGCTTACTCCGGCCAAACCCTCCCATAACCCGGACTATGCTGAGCAATTGTACGCCGCCCTAAGGGACTCCCAACCACGGCCGGTTGTGTTACCATCCGGGATCGAACCAAGGTCTGTAGTGACGCCTCTAGCACTGAGCTGCAGTGCCTTAGACCACTGCGCCACATTGGTAGCAGTTGCTGACAAATATCTAAAGCTAAGCAGGACTGGGCTTGTAGAAAGTTCAACTCTCCAGTCGGAGGTGCTGCCCTGCCTGTTGTTTTTTTCTTATAGTGGATATTACATTGAAGATCTGACGTTTTGTTTCAAAAGTACAAATTCAACATATTTTATACAAGGTTCAACAATGTTGAAAATTGCTTACCATGGTGACATAATCCTGTGGTTGAAATTTCACCATCAAAACAACAGTTTACGTTGAAGACTTTTATCAAATCCAATATATTTTGCATGTCACAATACATTGACAAATTACATTGAAACTACATTGATTTAACCAGTTTGTGCCCAGTGGGAAGTATCTTTCTTTGCCTCAGAAAAGTTATAAGATTTCTCTGTATGTAGTTTGCAAGCAGAGTTCTGCAAGCTTTGCGAGACTCCCAGCAATGTTTCTGAAAGTTTTCTGACCTATTCCAGTCTTGTTAGTCCTGCCAATTGCCTTTACTTTTAATGAGTCAACAACCTTTTACAGTGTCACACACAATCTATAACCCATAATCCACAGCCCCCAGGCCGTACAATTTGCATTTTTATCGATGCGAGGAATATGATGATTGTAGCAGTAGCATAGCTGATAGTGTCTGCAGTCTGACCAAAGTCTGATAAGTGGTGTTTGGAGTGTCTTGGAGCTTCTTGGGGACACTGGTCGGAATCAAAACATGTTTTTCTCACTTGTTGATCTATTTGGAGGGCTTTTGATGAGAATCTCATGGCCATTAGAGCAACCACGCTCAGCCGTGTGCTTAGTGTATCTCTTTCTAGACGGGCTAACAATGTTCTGAACAAACTAGTCTGACATGAGTCATGTTATGCCAATCTCGTTTATGCTTAACTTAGTCATATCCAGGCCCCCAGATATTAAATTATATGATGGTATGTCCGCATATCTGTGACATCACAGACTTTGTTTTTCACAAGACAGAGTTGTTGTCAATACCATCTCGTCTCATTCATTTAATTTGTATTTTTTTCAAAGTGAGTAAGTTCAAATAAATTATCCCAACCAACCCTGCTTGGTGATCATTTATATTGGCTGTGTATTTATAGGAAAGGTTCCCAATAATAGATGAGGGGTCTATTGTAATTGTCCAGGTGGGTTGGACCTAGAGAACAGAGACAGTTCAGAGACAACACAGCAGGACTGTGTAAATCTCAAGGAGGAAATTGCAGGGAAAGGATATGTGTTAGAAACACTATTTCACTGGAAATAGGTGTTTTCTCTTTCAGTACATCCTGAATCATAGGGACCATCCGTATTGGTAAAAACAAGTATTTGACAAATGGTATTGTAAGGGACCTGTATAATTTCTTTGTATTCTTTTTAAATATATATTTCAAATACAAAACAGATGAAAATTAGTCATGTCTTTGTATATCATGCTGCTCTCCAAACTACTGCTGGTTAGAAGTTGATCCATAGTGGATCTATGGTAAAGCAGTCATATCTGTGCAGAGAAGTACTAGTCTCCCTGGCACTGTCTGTATCAGCTCAGTCAAGGTCATCACATGGATCATTAATACCTGCATTAAACAATGTTCTGATCTGGAGCCACAGGTTCCAGTGATATAGCCAAGCGGAGCAGGGGCACCTCAAGACCTGTCAACTCCTGATGAATTTGCTGCTGGGAAGGACTGGCCTGAGAGATAGCTGCCTCTGATATTGCCTGTCACTGCGACCATGAGAGGGTCCTCTCTCACACCCTGGGGCTCTCAGGCAGCCATCTGAGGGGACAGGTGACTGTTGGAATGGTTGTTTATGAGAGGGATTTTGAGGATTGTATGATTTGAGGAAATTTGATACGGTGTGTGTGTGTGTGTTTGTGCATCTTTTTGGACTTGTATGTGCAAGAATGTGGTCAGGTGCACATTAGCTCGTATTGTTGGGTTCTGAGAATATGAAAATATACTTATTCATGTCATTGATGGAGTGCTAAGGTTTAGAGGGTCTACACCAGAAGTTAAGGGTTATAGGAGGAAGGTATATAAACTGTGCAACTTAGCTTGGAATGTGTTGAGTGCAGGGAAGTGATTACATGTGGCAGGCATTGATAAGGGGAGAGAGCCATGGATTACTGATGGAGGGGGGTTGAGGTCAGGTCAGGTCACTTTAATGGAGAAATAGAAGTTTATGGCCTGTATCACTAGTGTCCTGCAGTAAAGAACAATGTTTGTACAGATGGGTAGGAGGAGACTCAGCCTAGGAGAAAGGGTTAAATATCAGTGCTTGTGTGAAATGTATTTTGTCTGAATCCAGCTGTATCGACCCTTTGGGAAGAATTAAACTTGTTCAAGCTTCTCTAGTGTCCATAAGTAATTTACTCTGAAAAGTAGAACCCAACCGTATGTACAGTTGAAGTCGGAAGTTTACATACACTTAGGTTGGAGTCATTAAAACTCGTTTTTCAACCAATCCACAAATTTCTTGTTAACAAACTATAGTTTTGGCAAATCGGTTAGGACATCTACTTTCTGCATGACACAAGTAATTTTACCAAAAATTGTTACAGACAGATTATTTCATTTATAATTCACTGTATCACAATTCCAGTAGGTCAGAAGTTTACATACACTAAGTTGACTGTGCCTTTAAACAGCTTTGAAAATTTCAGAAAATATGTCATGGCTTTAGAAGCTTCTGATAGGCTAATTGACATCATTTGAGTCAATTGGAGGTGTACCTGTGGATGTTTTTAAACGCCTACCTTCAAACTCAGTGCCTCTTTGCTTGACATCATGGGAAAATCAAAAGAAATCAGCCAAGACCTCACAAAACAAATTGTAGACCTCCACAAGTCTGGTTAATCCTTGGGAGCAATTTACAAACGCCTGAAGGTACCATGTTCATCTGTATAAACAATGGTACGCAAGTATAAACACCATGGGACCACGCAGCCATCATACCACTCAGGAAGGAAACGCGTTCTGTCTGCTAGAGATGAACGTACTTTGGTGCGAAAAGTGCAAATCAATCCCAGAACAATCGCAAAGGACCTTGTGAAGATGCTGGAGGAAACAGGTACAAAATTATCTATATCTACAGTAAAACAAGTCCTATACTGACATAACCTGAAAGGCCGCTCAGCAAGGAAGAAGCTGTTGCTCCAAAACTGCCATTAAAAAAAGCAAGACTACGGTTTGCAACTGCACATGGGGACAAAGATCGTAGAAATGTCCTCTGGTCTGATGAAACAAAAATAGAACTGTTTGGCCATAATAACCATCGTTATGTTTGGAGGGAAAAGGGGGAGGCTTGCAAGCCGAAGAACACCATCCCAACCGTGAAGCACGGGGGTGGAAGCATCATGTTGTGGGGGTGCTTTGCTGCAGGAGGGACTGGTGCACTTCACAAAATAGATGGCATCATGAGGTAGGAAAGTGATGTGGATATATTGAAGCAACATCTCAAGACATCAGTCAGGAAGTTAACGCTTGGTCGCAAATGGGTTTTCCAAATGGACAATGACCCCAAGCAAACTTCCAAAGTTGTGGCAAAATGGCTTCAGGACAACAAAGTCAAGGTATTGGAGTGGCCATCACAAAGCCCTGACCTCAATCCTATAGAAAATTTGTGGGCAGAACTGAAAAAGCATGTGCGAGCAAGGAGGCCTACAAACCTGACTCAATTACACCCAAGTTAAACAAATTTAAGGCAATGCTACCAAATACTAATTGAGTGTATGTAAACTTCCGACCCACCGGGAATATGATGAAAGAAATAAAACCTGAAATAAGTCATTATCTCTACTATTATTCTAACATTTCATATTCTTAAAATAAAGTGGTGATCCTAACTGACCTAAGACAGGGAATTTTTACTAGGATTAAATGTCAGGAATTGTGAAAAACTGAGTTTTAATGTATTTGGCTATTGTGTATGTAAACTTCAGACTTCAACTGTATGTGTGTTAAGGTCTCACTCCAGTAGATTTTAATCTCTCACACTGAACCCTGATCTGACCACAGCTGCCCACCCCTCCAGCACCACTACAACACCCCTGGGCCCTCCTCTACTCTCTCTGCTTGTCAAAGTGATGGACGTCCCTAAACACACACACTTTCAGCAAAACAGCTAACATGACTGCATCAGGCCAGCTGACCCCGGACAACCACACACCCATTATGGTTTAGCTCAACATCCACTTGATAATGCTTTCTCTCTCTGTAGATAACTCTCATTGACCCTTGAATCACTAGAGATGTTTGCCAATGGGTCGCTATGCGCTGCACTGTGTCGTATGGACCAGAAAATATTAGTGATTTGATTTGGAAGATCTTCATTTACTTTATTTCCTATTTATCCACACCTTTGAGAATTTAGCTGATCTCCTACTATTTGTTTGGGGAGATGCACTGTCTGTTAAGGTGTCTTTCCTGTTGAATCTATGATGAAGAGCTCCGTGAGACTGTGTTAGGTTCATGTAACAGAGAGAACTGGTGGCTGACAGTGATACATGCATTTTCAAGACATCGCCAAGGGAGACAGATGAACATGAATAAAAATGTCAGCGCTATGACATTTACGTTGATGAGGATAGAGGATCTCACCTCTTCTACTCATCTATTTTTCAGTCGCTCAAAAAAAGATTTGTGACCTCCGAGCTAAGAACTTCACAAGCCAAGGTTGAAAAAGATTGTTTGCTGTCAGTTGAAAAGGGGTCCATGATGCGTATGTCTAGAAGTGTTGTTGAAAGTTTTTCTGTGTATGTCAATCTGGGTTATGTCTCAAGAGAGGTCAGTTGCACATTATTTTGAGGTTAGGCAAGGTACCCAATTTCAGTGCATTTATAGTGTAGACAAATGCATGGTGTATTTTTCGAAACACAAAATATACACTATATATACAAAAGTATGTGGACACCCCTTCAAATTAGTCAATTCAGCTATTTCAGTCACACACATTTGCTGACTGGTGTATAAAATTGTCTGATCTTTCCAATGAGGAGTTGCTCTGGTCATCTAGTATAAAGTACAGCTTGAAAGTGCTTTCACGCTGCCCCTTGGGTTATACTCTCACTAGGCAAATATTTGACCATGAACGGACCCTTACCACATACCTCAGTACATTGGGAGCTGATTGCCGGTGCATTGGTTGGGTTTCCTTCCCCCTCCCTGCCGTTCTCAGACTGGTCCAGGGGGCAGGGCCTGGATGCATTGCTGTGCTGTGCCATTCGCTTTCACACTCTTTGCATTTCAATGCTATGGTGCAGTCTTTTGCCAGGTGGGAGGATGAAGTACAGCAATTGAAGCATATTTCCTTCTCTTTGAGAAAGGCCTTGCACTCATCGATGAATCATCTACATTTTCTGAGCAGATGTGGTTTATTGTGGATGGAGCAATCTTCTTTATTTTCTGTGGTTACTGTGTTGGGGTCAGCAGCGGTGGCAACGTCCGTTTTGTTTACAGATATAGGTGTTCTCGTGTTCCTCATGGCTGGGTACTCGCTTCTCGCAGGTCCACTGCCGCCACTATTAGAAAGGGCAAGGCTCAGGTCGTTTCTAGTTCTTGCTTCATTGCATATGAACTTTGAAAAGAAGGAGAATGGAGGAAAGCACTGGTTGTTTTCGTTTTTGTACTTTGAACCATGGGAAATCCATCTTTCCTGAAGGCTGTGTGGCAGTTGTTCCACTATGGGGCTGATACCACGGGCGGTGTCCAGGTCAGTTAGCGCAGCTCCATCTTCTTTTGCAGACGGATATCACCTGATGGAAGTTCTAAGTTCTATTAGCTTGGAATAGTCTTTGCTAGAGATTCTGGGGAAGCTGTCTAACTTCTTAAAGAGTTCAGTTTCTATGACTACTGATGAGCCGTAACACTGCTTCAGTCTGTCCCAGGCCTTTTTCAGGGCTGCACGTTGACGTGCACTGAGCGGACCCTCTTTACATGTTGTGACGACTCCTTACCCAGCCATTTTGTTAGCAGATCCAGCTCCTCACTAGCGGTGAGGTCCAGGCCCTTGGTAGCTGGTCGTCAAACTGTGTGAATCCTGTGTTTACCAACTCACGACGTGCTAGATATTTATCATGTTCGGAGCTTGAGTCTGGTCTCCTATAGCTGTGTTTTGCTTAGGGGTGTAGTAAATTCATTTGATTGGACATGATTTGGAAAGGCACACGGCTGTCTATATAAGGTCCCAGTTGATAGTGCATGTCAGAGCAAAAACCAAGCCATGAGGTCGAAGGAATTGTCCATAGAGCGCCGAGACAGGGTCATGTCAAAGCACAGATCTGGGGAAGGGTACAAAAAAACGTATGCTTGGAACCACGAAGACTCTTCCTAGAGCTGGCCGTCCGGCCAAACTGAGCAATCGGGGGAGAAGGGCCTCGGTCAGAGAGATGACCAAGAACCTGATCGTAACTCTGACAGAGCTCCAGAGTTCCTCTGTGGAGATGGGAGAACCTTCCAGAAGGACAAACATCTCTGCAGCACTCCACTAATCAGGTCTTTATGGTAGTGTCCAGACGGAAGCCACTCCTCAGTAAGAAACACATGACAACCCGCTTGGAGTTTGCCAAAAGGCACCTAAAGACTCTCAGACCATGGGAAACAAGATTCTCTGGTCTGAAGAAACCAAGATTAAACTCTCAGACCTGAATGCCAAGCGTCACATCTGGAGGAAACCTGGCACCATCCCTACGGTGAAGCATGGTGGTAGCAAAATCATGCTGTGGGGATGTTTTTCAGCTGCAGGGACTGGGAGACTAGTCAGGATTGAGACAAAGATAATGGAGCAAAGTACAGAGAGATCCTTGATGAAAACCTGCTCCAGAGCTCTCAGGACCTCAGACTGGGGCGAAGGTTCACCGTCCAACAGGACAACGACCCTAAGCACACAGCCAAGACAACGCAGGAGTGGCTTCGGGACAGGTCTCTGAATGTCCTTCAGTGGCCCAGCCAGAACCCGGACTTAAACCTGATAGAACATCTCTGGAGAGATGTGAAAATAGCTATGCAACAACGCTCCCCATCCAACCTGACAGAGCTTGAGAGGATCTGCAGAGAAGAATGGGAGAAACTCCACAAATACAGGTGTGCCAAGCTTGTAGCATCATACCCAAGACTTGAGGTTACAATCACTGCCAAAGGTGCTTCAACAAAGTACTGAGTAAAGGGTCTGAATACTTATGTGAATGTAATATTTCAGTTTTTTATATTTAATAAATTAGCAAACATTTCCAAAAGCCATTTTTTGCTTTGTCATTATTGAGTATTGTGTGTAAATTGATGAAAAAACAACAACATTTAATCAATTTTAGAATAAGGCAGTAACCTAACAAAAATGTGGAAGAAGTCAAGGGTCTGAATACTTTCCGAAAGCACTGTACATCACTCTTTTCTAACAATGAGTTTGAACTGCATAATTTCCTATTTCCTGTTTTACCACCAACAAAGAAGTAGCACAGCATAGTGACAGGGGTGGGCAAACGTTTTGGCTCGAGGGCCACATCGGGATTTTGAAATTCAACAGAGGGACGCATTTTTGGGGGTGCAATTGTTTGTTAAAATCAATTTGCGGTGGCCTCCCGAGTGGCGCAGCAGTCTAAGGCACTGTATCACAGTGCTTGAGGTGTCATTACAGACCCGGGTTCGATCCCAGGCTGTGTCACAGCTGGCCGTGACTGGGAGACCCATGAGGCGGTGCACAATTGGCCCAGCATCGTCCAAGTTAGGAGAGGATTTGGCAGGCTGAAATATCTTTGTCCCATCACGCTCTAGCGACTCCTGTGGCGGGCCGGGCGTATGCACGCTGATGCGGTCGCCAGGTGTACAGTGTTTCCTCCGACACTTTGGTTTAAGCAGGCATTGTGTCAAGAAGCAGGGCTGCTTGGATGTTTCAGGGGACGCGCGGCTCTCGACCTTCGTCTGTACGGGAGTTGCAGCGATGGGACAAGACTGTAACTACCAGTTGGATACCATGAAATGATGTCTCGTGGGCCGGATTGAAGTACTCAGCGGGCCGTACTTTGCCCCCCTTGGCATAGTACATGTTAGCTGCAGCTACACAAAACAGCCACTGGATGGCGCCAAATCAAAAGGCGCTTGGCCAAAAGAATAAAACGCAGAATAATGCCCATGATTTTGGAATGAGATGTTGGACGAGTACTTTTGGTCATGAAGTATATCATAGATAAGACTAGCCTTACCTTAAGTACAGTACACTACTAGAAAAATGGACTCTCTTTAGTGAAAGGGATAGGTGGAACATCTAGTGGAACCTCTGGAGAAACCTCTCAGTATGTGTAACTTGTGACACTTTGTCTTTTGTGTGTATTTTGTATTTTTTTACAATATTTTATGTACACGCTGCTATTTCCCTGTTTTGCCTTCTTGCCAGGTCGCCCTCTCAAAAAGGTTTTTAACCTCATTGGATCTTACCTGGGTAAATAAAACATTAACAAATCTAGAGTGCCAGGTGTATTGTTTGTAGTTTGTCCTTTGTTCAGATGAATCATCACTTCCCACCTGTTTGTAAAAGCTTTGTATCTGAAGAGTGCCATTTAAAGTGTAAACGGAGCAAATATTTTTTTTAACTAGGCAAGCCAGTTAAGAACAAATTCTTATTTTACAATGACCAGCAGGTTAACTACCTTGTTCAGGGGCATAACAGTCAGCTTGGGGATTTGATCCAACAACCTTTAGGTTACTGGCCCAATGCTCTAACCACTAGGCTATCTGCCACCCCATATACTAGTAATCTAGAGTTCTAACCTCCTCTGAGCTTCTAAAGATGAAAGGACCCAGCCTATTTTCAAAACCAAAAGATTTGTATTTCATTCAAACACTCTATCCAACCCAAATAGAGGAGCTTCCTTATGAAAAAAATGTCCCCTTCAGCAAACTTTATCTGTTATTTGTTTAGGTATCTACAGCCTACCCTTTGTGGTGATCATCAAGTACTATATATCCACATGAATTTTCAGTTTGTGTGGGTGTCTGTGTGTGTACTGTATGTGTGTGTGCGTACGTGCGTGCAAGTGTGTTCGACAGAGATCGCCACAGAGCTTTGTCCCTCAATAAAATGACCAGCCACTGGGGCAGCACATCGTAAGACATTTCCAGTAGAGTAAAGTAACGATATAATACTATTTTTGTGTCATCTCATGGGCTTTTGATATCATTCACAGCATGCCTGATAATAATGACTTATGCAGTTAGAAAAAGACAAATACTGTAGAGATGTAGGCCTAGACCTCAAATATTACCAGTGTTTGAAATGCATTATCATTTCCACAGACCTGTAAAACTCTTTAGGATTACTAGTGAGTCTATAAAATATTCAAACACCCCCTCATTTCCATATCCTGAGCAGAGGAGAAATTTCAAGTGACTTGGGCAACTTTGAGAAGAATCATAAAACACGGGACGAGATGTTAAAACTGTCCATTGTGCCAATAGATGGTATGCACTCACATGAGATTTGCCGTGATGTTGACAGAGTGGCATGGGAGGTTTATTTCTTAGACTGGGTTAAGATGTCAATTTTGGGACACATCCTCAGTAGTGTGCCTTCGAATCAGTGGGTGTTTCGGCCTTTAATCACTAAACACCCTCATCAAAGGTGGCCAGCTAAAGGGTGATCAAGCCTTAGCTTGTGTCCCATGCCCAATTAAGATTTCCCACGGGACTATGCAAGGCAGGGGCGTCCTCTTCCCTGAGCCAGCCCTACAGCTGACCGCATACCTCATATGCCCTCCTCAAGTTGGAGGGATCTGAATTGGGTTCTCAGGTGGGGGTGGGGGGTCATGAAATTATAGCCCAGCAAGGGTCCTTCCGTTTGATCCAGATCCACTGGCTGCCTCTTTCAGCTGCTTGAGAAACTGCTTTGACGGTCTGCCGCAGAGCCTGTCCATGGATTCCAAGTTCTTTCAGCAACCTGATGGTGGAAGAAGCCACGAATCCTCTGCATCCCACTTCAACTGGCCAGACTTTTGCATTCCAGCCACGCTGAGTTGCGTCTGCTGCCAACTCTGTGTAACGCAGTTTCTTACGCTCGTAGGCCTCTTCAACAGAGTTTTCCCACGGGACTGTGAGCTCTATGATGTACACAGCCTTTCGTGAAGGGGACCAGAGTACCATGTCTGGCCTAAGGTTGGTAGAAGCAATCTCAGGTGGAAAAATGAGTTGCTGGCCAATATCGACAAGCATCTTCCAGTCCCGGGCCATGCCTAGGTGTCCAGTTTCTGGCTTTGTAGGAGGATGCTTGGGCCTTTTCTGTCCCTCCCGGATGAATGTTGTTGTTTTGACGGGATTGCTTGTTTTTGGAGGTAATGAATTGGTTGCACTCCTCTTGGTCTCAAGTGCTGCAGCCAGGCTCTTGAGGACCTGATTGTGCCTCCAGGTGTAGCGGCCTTGTGAGAGGCTGGTCTTGCAACCTGTCATTATATGCCTGAGAGTCGCTGGAGCTGGGCAGAGGGGGCAGGTCGGGTCCTCGCCATACCATTGATGTAGGTTTTTTGGTGATGGAAGCACATCATAGAGTAAAGTGAAGAGAAAATTTCCCTGGAGGACCAAAAAAACTGAATTTGAAATGCTGAACGTAAAAAGTACTCCTCTCCAAGAAATCTTCCCATTGTCCCTCATCCTACTGTTGTCTGTCGACCACTGATCTTGGGTTGGTTGAGCCTCAGCTGTACAGTTCACAATGTATCCATTCACTCTGCCTTAAGCCTGTTACAATATCTTTCTTTGTGTGTATTTTCATTTTCTGAGTCGTGAT
Source organism: Salvelinus namaycush (assembly GCF_016432855.1). Taxonomy (NCBI): domain Eukaryota; kingdom Metazoa; phylum Chordata; class Actinopteri; order Salmoniformes; family Salmonidae; genus Salvelinus; species Salvelinus namaycush. Next base: position 24,501,261 of record NC_052337.1, read on the forward strand.
TGTCTGTACTGTATTTCTATCCGCATGGTCCTTATTGATTGCTGACATATTGAATGTGACTCAAACCCATTTCTACCCGCTCACCACCCATCCACTGGGAAAGGAATTCCCTATGAATAGTTTATGCACTGTTTATGCATGTGTATATGTACTGATAACTTCCTTTGATGATAAGCAGGCTAAAATCAAGAAATGATCTCCCCTAGCATGTTGTTCTTGGATGCTGCTCAGGCAAGCCAAAAGCAATTTCTTTAAGTCTTCAGCACTCCGCTAATGATAGGAATAAAATGCCAAACAAACCTCTACTTCTGTCTAATTCATATTAAATGTTTAACTTTCCCTTAAGTTAGACTGCTAGCAGTGTGCTCATGTGCTTCTGATTTTCTCCATTGACAGCTCCTGACGCCAGAGAGGTTTCTAATCTGCTCTGCTGCCAAACGCAAGTCAGAACTTGTGTACACCATGATCCACATTGTCAGCAGTCAAAGAGAATATTTCCTTAACTCTGCAGCACCTTTCTAAAATAGAACAATAAGTGCAAGCTTCCCTGTCTCTCTCAATCTCTCTGTCTCTCACTGTCACAGAGATGAGAGTGTCTTAGGTGAAAATGGAGCATTAAGTTTCACACATTGATTTAATTGAGAGAACAGATTGTAGGTTTGTTACTTTTGTGTATTGATGTTATGTGCATTTGCTCAATGAAGAAACTGTGGGGAATTGTGTTAACAGTCTACACACTCCCCTCTCTCTATCTCGTGCACACGCAGACACACACACACATTATTTCAGAAGACTATCATTACAGTACCTTCCAAGTAGCCAGACTCAGTCAGTGTTGGCGAGCAGTAAAAGGCCATGTCAGACACAATGATCAGCCTCTTCAGTGTCCTTTTCCTCCTTCTCCTGATTGCCGCTATCATGCTGGGCGGTGTGTGGGTGAGCTGCCCGACTCTCATCTCTTAAATTAGCATTTACCTGGGTTTATATTCAAACTGAAACTGCTTTGCTCCTGCATTCTGTTATAGCATATCTGTAGATAAAAGTAATGAGAACGAGAACTAGAACTAGAATGAACTTGCTTCAGATGTCTAAACATTTCTTATGGTAGGAACATTTCGGTTTTTGATGATGATGATGACTGGCATGTGGCAGGTCAGCGAGATGGACAGCCAGGGGGTAAGAGTTTAGTCTCAGTTTAATCTAAGGACAGAGGTGTTTTCCACAGTATCTCTTTGGTGGAGGAAGAGGAGGAAGAGGATAAGATGGAAGCGTGTGTGTGTGTGTGTGTCAGACCTGGTACCTGAGGGGAGAAGGGTCATGGGAAAGGAAAATCAATCTCCATTCATGTGAGAGTGGATGTGACTTCCCTTCACGTCAGTCAACTGCACCACAACAAACACACAGACGACCAGGGAGAGTGTGTGCGTGTGTGTGTGTGTGTGTGTGTGTGTGTGTGTGTGTGTGTGTGTGTGTGTGTGTGTGTGTGCTTGCATATTTGTCTGTGTGTGTGTGTGTGTGTGTGTGTGTTTGTGTAGATACAGGTGTTATGGTTGTCAGTCTCAGATCAGTGATAGGATCTGTCAGTTGTGATGACAGCCTAATTATCAGGCAGTGTAATGGTAAGACCTGTGGGTGTTACACAATGAAGCAGCGCAATCAGACCCAGAGGAATTATCAGTGATAACTGTCCATGGTAGCCATTGCAGTCTGGCAGCTCTGGCAGCTCTTCAAACTCAACAGAGCTCACTAAAGCTTCAACAATTACACCACAGGGGAAGAGATATGTCATCATTCTCCTGTTGCTTACTCGTCTCAGGGAAAATTAGTTTCCTGTTCCTGATCAGGACACAGACAGCCTTTGACACTGACATCACTTTGTATTTTTCAGTCACTCACACACTGTCAATCACTCAAACTTATTCATGGTGTATTTTGGGGGGAGATTTTCAGGTAGCTTGTGGTCGTTAGGGGCATTTATGATAGTTTGTGGTATTCTGTGGTGTTTAACGGTATTTCGGGGGTGTTTTGGGGTAGTTTGTGGTAGTCATCCAAACTTGAGCTAGGAGTGGCAGTTATGCCATCTCATTACCTTTAACAATGATATATCTCTGTCTTTCAGAAACAGGCCATCTGCTGAATCTTTCCAGACAAGATAAAGGAATAATCTGTTCCCCCCTGTCATCTCCCAACGTTAAGAAATATCATCTAGCTCAACACAAAATACACATGAGCCTCTGAATCCTTCCCTGGACTGCACTTTTGGATCGATAGAAAGTCTCTGTGGTATTACCAGGTATATGCCAGTTTCAGTCCCAGATTAAAATAAATCTATACATTTTCAGTGTTTTATGCTCTCTTCCCTCTATATTTACAAAGAAAGGTAGATCAATTGACACAATGGGTCAATGTTCTTGTTGTACTGTGACTCCGTTAGATAACAATGTTTGGGATTGTTTTATGGAGTGCTTTATTCTTTACTCATTACTCACAGTAACAATCTGTATTCTGTCCTGCTGATGAGACATTCATATAGCATTTGTTAATAAGGTGTCAAACCTCCCTCTTGCATCATCATAATCAACCTTTTTGTTCATTGACCATCTTAATTAATCTGTGTGCCTGTCTGTCGATGAATACTGATTTTTCTCTCTCCTTGCAGCCCAAGATCTATGAGTAAAGATACCACAGGTTGTTATATGAACGTACCATACTGAGAGATGTACAACCATCTAGTACTGGGTCAAACACCCCTTTGCCACCAGAACAGCCTGAATTCTTCAGGGAATTCTACAAAGTGTCGGAAACGTTCCAAAGGGATGTTGGTCCATGCTGACGCAATGGCATCACTCAGTTGCTGTAGATTGGATGGCGGTACATTCATGCTGTGAACAGCCGGTTCTCTCATCCCAAACATGCTCTATTGGGTTGAGGTCTGGGGACTGCACTGTTCACTCAAGTATACTGAACTTTATGTCATGTTCCAGGCAATGTTATTTCACTCCTCAATTGTCCGGTGAGATCGTGTGTCCATTGGAGACACTTCTTATTTTCTAGCTGATAGGAGTGGACCCGCTGCGGTTGTCTGCTGCAATAACCGATCCGGGATAAGGATCAACAAGTTGTGCATTCGAAGATGCCGTTCTGCACACCACTGTTGTACTGCAACGTTGTTGCTATTCTCCTTCGACCTCCCTCATCAACAAGCTGTTTTTTCGCCCACAGGGCTGCCGCTGACTGGATGTTTTTTGTTTGTCGCACTATTATCAGTAAACCCTAAACACTGTCATGCGTGAAAAGCCCAGGGGGGCGGCTGTTTCTGAGATACTGGATCCGGCGTGCCTTGCACTGATGATCATACCACGCTCAAAGTCACTTAGGTCACTCGTTTTGCCCATTCTAAAGTTAAATCGAACAGTAACTGAATGCCTCAATACCTCAAATGCCTCTCTGCCTGCTTTATATAGAAAGCCACGGCCATGTGACTCACTGTCTGTAGAAGTGATCCATTTTTGTGAACGGGGTGGTGCACATAATAAACTGTCCATTGAGTGTATAGTCCAATGTGGGTGCTGTCTGTGGTGCTTTAAGGGTCATTTGGAGGTGTTCTCTGTTATGCCCTCATGGCTCACTGATTTACAGTGATCATTAACTGAGCGAAGCTTATCCTGGCTGTTAGTAAATGTATGTAGTCTGCTCCAAGCCTTGAGAGACTGCTTTTGGGCAGGATCCATCTTCCACCACTAGGGGTTTTCTAGCTTTAGCTCTTTACATCTCAGGGCACAATGGACTTGCCTGGCTACCCACACTCCTTGCTCCGGCCAAACGCCACGCACACGGACATTCGTTTTCTTCTCCGTAATGAGTCTAGATCTGAGTACCTCCCCAACACTTTACTGAATGTGAACACATTAGGGGCCGTCTAATTGGTCCAGAAACCGAGGGGTTGGGCCAGAGCCAGAACACACGTGGGTAAAGCAGCACCTTGAAAATGAGTCTTTGGCTTTGATTCTCTGATTGGTAAGAGACGATCCAATTGCTGAGGAGTTTGTTTTGTACAATGCCCTTGGTGCCCTTTGTCACCACAAACAACTTCAATGATGGCAGTCTCAGACTAAAGTATGTAGCGAATGACAGAGCAGCAGAATAATTTAGTGAGAGTCAGCAGGCTAACATTGGACTGCATCTCATTTATTTCATGAATCGTTTTCTCCAGTGCTCTTGTTTTTTGTAGTCTCCTTTCTATGTGAGACCACTGCACTGACCTTGTTGTGATTAGGTTTGCTACTGTAGCTCATTACTGTGTTTATGTGTTTATGGGGCGGCAGGTAGCCTAGTGTTTAGAGTGTTGGGACATTAACCGAAAGGTTCCTGGATTGAATCCCTGAGCTGATGAGGTACAAATCTGTTGTTCTGCTCCTGAACAAGCCAGTTAGTCCACTGTTCCCCGGTAGGCCATCATTGTAAATAAGAATTTGTTCTTAACTGACTTGCATAGTTAAATAAACATGTCTTCAGGCTGGCTGTGTGGTTTTAGTCCTTGGCACATTCATAACCACCTACAGAGCTACTGACAAACCCACAGCCATCAGCCAATCACACGGATAAGTGCTCTTACATGGCCTAATGGTTCTTCCGACATACTGTATGTTTCCTTAGAACATAATTTACGTGTAGCCTACTCTCATCACGGTATTACACCCACTTGGCCTAGATTCTAGGAACGTTGGTTTACATGTCTTTTATGGGACACATGTACCATTCCTCTCACCGTTTCCATGGTTACTAAAAGCATTTGTCAACCTGTAAGATTTTTTTTTACATTTGTCCAGGTTCTCACAAGAGAGTGGCGGTGTTTAAGAGTAAACGAGATGTCAGTCAGGATGCAAACGTTAATGCTGCATTACATGGAAGACAATCTGTTAAACTAAGTAGGCTACTGAGTGCCAGCCTGCCAGCACAGCCAGGGGTTTTCCCTTGTTATGTGGAAAAGAGTGATCGGTCTTTATGAAATATATAATGGCTGGGTTCAGGCACATTATGTATATAATCTTATGCTTGTTGTTTACTGAGGGCTACATAGTTACATTTAATTATTATTATTTTTTATTTCACCTTTATTTAACCAGGTAAGCTAGTTGAGAACAAGTTCTCATTTGCAACTGCGACCTGGCCAAGATAAAACATAGCAATTCGACACATACAACACAGAGTTACACATGGAATAAACAAAACATACAGTCAATAATACAGTTGAAAAAAGAAAACAAAAAGTCTATATACAGTGAGTGCAAATGAGGTAAGATAAGGGAGTTAAGGCAATAAATAGGCCATGGTGGCGAAGTAATTACAATATAGCAATTAAACACTGGAATGGTAGATGTGCAGAAGATGAATGTGCAAGTAGAGATACCGGGGTGCAAAGGAGCAAGATAAATAAATAAATACAGTATAGGGATGAGGTAGATAGATGGGCTGTTTACAGATGGGCTATGTACAGGTGCAGTGATCTGTGAGCTGCTCTGACAGCTGGTGCTTAAAGCTAGTGAGGGAGATATGAGTCTCCAGCTTCAGTGATTTTTGCAGTTCGTTCCAGTCATTGGCAGCAGAGAACTGGAAGGAAAGGCAACCAAAGAAGGAATTGGCTTTGGGTGTGACCAGTGAGATATACCTGCTGGAGCGCGTGCTACGAGTGGGTGCTGCTATGGTGACCAGTGAGCTGAGATAAGGCGGGGCTTTACCTAGCAGAGACTTGTAGATAACCTGTAGCCAGTGGGTTTGACGACGAGTATGAAGCGAGGGCCAACTAACGAGAGCGTACAGGTCGCAGTGGTGGGTAGTGTATGGGACTTTGGTGACAAAACGGATAGCACTGTGATCCAATTTGTTGAGTAGAGTGTTGGAGGCTATTTTATAGATGACATCGCTGAAGTCGAGGATCGGTAGGATGGTCAGTTTTACGAGGGTATGTTTGGCAGCATGAGTGAAGGATGCTTTGTTGCGATATAGGAAGCCGATGCTATATTTAATTTTGGATTGGAGATGCTTAATGTGAGTCTGGAAGGAGAGTTTACAGTCTAACCAGACACCTAGGTATTTTTAGTTGTCCACGTATTCTAAATCAGATCCGTTCAGAGTAGTGATACTGGACGGGCGGGCAGGTGCGAGCAGTGATCGGTTGAATAGCATGCATTTAGTTTTACTTGCATTTAAGAGCAGTTGGAGGCCACGGAAGGAGAGTTGTATGTCATTGAAGCTCGTCTGGAGGTTAGTTAACACAGTGTCCAAAGAGGGGCCAGAAGTATACAGAATGGTGTCGTCTGCGTAGAGGTGGATCAGAGAATCACCAGCAGCAAGAGCGACATCATTGATGTATACAGACAAGAGAGTCGGCCCTAGAATTGAACCCTGTGGCACCCCCATAGAGACTGCCAGAGGTCCGGACAACAGGCCCTCCGATTTGACACACTGAATATCAGAGAAGTAGTTGGTAAACCAGGCGAGGCAATCATTTGAGGAAACCAAGGCTGTCGAGTCTGCCAATAAGAATGTGATGATTGACAGAGTCGAAAGCCTTGGCCAGGTCGATGAATACGGCTGCACAGTAATGTCTCTTATCAATGGCGGTTATGATATCATTTAGGACCTTGAGCGTGGCTGAAGTGCACCCATGACCAGCTCTGAAACCAGATTGCATAGCGGAGAAGGTACGGTGGGATTCGAAATGGTCGGTAATCTGTTTGTTAACTTGGCTTTCGAAGAACTTAGAAAGGCAGGGTAGGATAGATATAGGTCTGTAGCAGTTTGGGTCTAGAGTGTCACCCCCTTTGAAGAGGGGATGACCACGGCAGCTTTCCAATCTTTGGGAATCTCAGACGATACAAAAGAGAGGTTGAACAGGCTTGTAATAGGGGTTGCAACAATTTCGGCAGACACTTTAAGAAAGAGAGGGTCCAGATTGTCTAGCCCGGCTGATTTGTAGAGGTCCAGATTTTGCAGCTCTTCCAGAACATCAGCTATCTGGATTTGGGTGAAGGAGAAATGGTGGGGGCTTTGGCGGGTTGCTGTGGAGGGTGCCGGGCAGTTGACAGGGGTAGGGGTAGCCAGGTGGAAAGCATGGCCAGCCGTAGAGAAATGCTTATTGAAATTCTCAATTATAGTGGATTTATCGGTGGTAACAGTGTTTCCTAGCCTCAGAGCAGTGGGCTAAGTCTCCATGGACTTTACAATGTCCCAGAACTTTTTTGAGTTTGTACTACAGGATGCAAATATCTGTTTGAAAAAGCTAGCCTTAGCTTTCCTAACTGCCTGTGTATATTTGTTCCAAACTTCCCTGAAAAGTTGCATATCACGGGGGCTATTCGATGCCAATGCAGAACGCCACAGGATGTTTTTGTGCTGGTCAAGGGCAGACAGGTCTGGAGTGAACCAAGCACTATATCTATTCCTAGTTCTAAATTCTTTGAACGGGGCATGCTTATTTAAGATGGTGAGGAAGGCATTTTTATTTATTTTTTATTTTTTTACACCCTTTTCTCCCCAATTTCGTGGTATCCAATTGTTAGTAATCACTATCTTGTCTCATCGCTACAACTCCCGTACGGGCCTCCAACCCGGAAGCCAGCCGCACCAATGTGTCGGAGGAAACACCGTGCACCTGGCTACCTTGGTTAGCGTGCACTGCGCCCGGCCCGCCACAGGAGTCGCTGGTGCGCGATGAGACAAGGATATCCCTACCGGCCAAACCCTCCCTAACCCGGACGACGCTAGGCCAATTGTGCGACGCCCCACGGACCTCCCGGTCGCGGCCGGCTGCGACAGAGCCTGGGCGCGAACCCAGAGTCTCTGGTGGCACAGCTAGCGCTGCGATGCGCCACCCGGGAGGCCCTCAGGAAGGCACTTTTAAAGAATAACCAGACATCATCTACTGACGGGATGAGGTCAATGTCATTCCACGATACCCCAACCAGGTCGATTAGAAAGGCCTGCTCGCAGAAGGGTTTTAGGGAGCGTTTGACAGTGATGAGGGGTAGGGGTGGTCGTTTGGTCGCAGACCCATTACGGATGCAGGCAATGAGGCAGTGATCGCTGAGATCTTGATTGAAAACAGCAGAGGTGTATTTGGAGGGCGAGTTAGTTAGGATGATATCTATGAGGGTGCCCATGTTTTCGGATTTGGGGTTGTACCTGGTAGGTTCATTGATAATTTGTGTGAGATTGAGGGCATCAAATTTAGATTGTAGGATGGCCGGGGTGTTAAGCATGTCCCAGTTTAGGTCACCTAGTAGCACTAGCTCAGAAGATAGATGGGGGGCAATCAATTCACATATGGTGTTGAGGGCACAGCTGGGGGCAGAGGGTGGTCTATAGCAAGCGGCAACAGTGAGAGACTTGTTTCCGGAAAGGTGAATTTTTAGAAGTAGAAGCTCGAATTGTTTGGATACAGACTTGGATAGTAATACAGAACTCTACAGGCTATCTTTGCAGTAGATTGCAACACCGCCCCCTTTGGCAGTTCTATCTTGGCGGAAAATGTTATATAGTTAGGGATGGAGATTTCAGGGTTTTTGGTGGTTTTCCTAAGCCAGGATTCAGACACAGCTAAGACATCCGGGTTGGCAGAGTGTGCTAAAGCAGTGAGTAAAACAAACTTAAGGGAGTAGGCTTCTAATGTTAACATGCATGAAACCAAGGCTTTTACGGTTACAGAAGTCAACAAATGAGAGCACCTGGGGAGTGGGAGTGGAGCTAGGCACTGCAGGACCTGGATTAACCTCTACATCACCAGAAGAACAGAGGAGAAGTAGGATAAGGGTACGGCTAAAGGCTATACGAACTGGCCGTCTAGCACGTTCGGAACAGAGAGTTAAAGGAGCAGGTTTCTGGGCACGATAGCATAGATTCAAGGCATAGTGTACAGACAAAGGTAAGGTAGGATGAGAGTACATTGGAGGTAAACCTAGGCATTGAGTAATGATGAGAGAGATATAGTCTCTAGAGACGTTTAAACCAGGTGATGTCATCGCATATGTAGGAGGTGGAACAACATGGTTGGTTGAGGCATATTGAGCAGGGCTAGAGGCTCTACAGTGAAATAAGACAGTAATCACTAACCAGGACAGTAATGTACGAGGCATATTAATATTAGAGAGAGGCATGCATAGCCAAGTGAACATATGGGTCCAGTGAGTGGTTGGCCTGGCTGGGGACACGGCGATTCAGACAGTTAGCAGGCCGGTGCTAACAAGCTAGCAGTTAGTAGGCCGGGGATAAACAAGCTAGCAGTTAGCAGACCGGGGCTAGCAAGCTAGCAGTTAGCAGACCGGTGCTAGAAAGTTAGCGGAAGGGCCTTTGCGGGACGTCGCGATGGAGGTAAGTCTGTTTTTGCCTCTTCGTGCGGTGACGTCGATAGACCAGTCAAGGATTAGTAGGGTTCCAAGTAGCTCTAGGTAGCTAGCAGGCCGCGATCAGCAGAATGGACCTTCAGCGGACGTCGTGCCTCAGGAGCCTGTTGGAATCTTCGGGCAGATTATGTCGCTATTCCAGTCGTAGAGGATCGGCGGGGTTCCGTGCCCCGTACCGGCAGTAGAAGGGGTCCGGATATTGTAGCCCAGGAGTGGGCTTCGGTGGTAGCACAGGAGCACTAGCCAGGCTAGCTTCAGGCTAATTGGTGCTTGCTCCGGGATGGAAACGCTAGCCAGGAAGAGTCACCCGGGATTGCGGTTAGCTAGTTGCGAAGATCCAGATGAACATGTTCAGAGTTTGCGGTAGGAATCCGGGGATATGGAGAGAAAAACTTATACATTTTTAAGAATTTAAGTATTTATTTAAGTGTTTTCCAGTTTCCCACCCCATTAGATCTAAAGAAAATTGAATTAATATGGACATACCTGCTCTAGCTGAATTTACAATTGTGTATCATTTACAGCATTCGTCTGACAGACTAATGATAATAGGGTAAACTAGCAGGGAGAATATGGATAGTGCTTGTATCTCCTGTGTATACAAGCAAGAGTTTGATCTTGTTCTCGCTGGAATAGTTGTGAGATTCGTGAAAGTGGTGTTTTAAGGTCTGCTGTATGACCATGTATGTGAAGTTAATAGCTGTTGACTATAACAGTAAGTACTGTATGTCATGGATCAGCTTAATGGTGATACCCTATAGCAGGGATGGTGGATGGGCAACTTTGATGGGGATGTCAGCCACAAAAAAATCTGAACTCATCATGAGGGGCCGCAGTGGCAGAGAAGATTTTTCAATATTACAGCAAATTTTCTGCAATTCTACACATTTTGCCATAGGGTGGAAAGGAATGTCTGCAGTTTTTAATATAATATCTGGGTGACAGTGACTAACAAAATCAGTGGAGGCCCCCCAGTCGGTTCAACCATGATTAATACAAGTTTATGTAGCTGGCCTCCAGACTAATTTACCAATCTAAAAACATATTAACCGTCATGGGATAATTGAGTGACTGTCAGTGACTAACATAGCAAGAGTCAAACTGCTGACGCACAACCAGATTTGACATTGTACCTAGTTTATTTTACTATTCTAACTGTGAACAATATGTTTTGACTCTAACTGAGTTCCTGTGTCCCATACACACATGCATGTTAATATTAGTTGAGTTCATGTAGCTCAGACTTTCCTGTTCAGGCTGTCAGTATGTCCATAATTGTAGTTTCATGAATGCCTGCTGCTCGTCTCTGCTACACTCCTTCACAGAGTCAGAATTTGGCCATGAGACTCGAGTTGAGCTCAGGTGCATCCTGTTTCCAAAGATCATCCTTGAGATGTTTCTACAACTTGATTGGAGTCCACCTGTGGTAAATTCAATTGATTGGACACGATTTGGAATGGCACTCACCTGTCTTTATAAGGTCCCACAGTTGACAGTGCATGTCAGAGCAAAAACCAAGCCATGAGGTCGAAGGAATTGTCCGTAGAGCTCTGAGCCAGGATTGTGTCGAGGCACAGATCTGGAGAAGGGTACGAAAATAATTGAAGAATTTACGTTTTTTTCAGCGGTAGGGACTCCAGCCTGTAGGCTACAGAAAAGGCCATATTCTCATTCTACCATAGGCTATGTTAGATTATTTTGGGGCGGAATGTTGGTGGATTGCGGCAGCAAATTCAACTCTCTAACAGTACCCTGTAGAGGCGTGCCCGGCATGGACAAGCAATATATTTTGCACCCTTGCTTTTGACAAAGTGGCCACTGCTTATCACAGGTGACATCTGTGCTCACCTGAATAGCCCATATGCCACTGGGTGAGAGAAAGTATCATAGGTTTTGGGCAGAATTATGTGAGGTTTTATGTGTTGTTGGAGGTGTCTTGGTCAGTTTAGCTTAGAAAATCCCAATCTTCCTCTGTAGGGGGAGGTTCCTGGTGGAGAGCCAGACGTGATCACCAGGAGCCTCACTGCGGTGGCGATCCGCCTGCTCTTTCTGACGGAGGATGGCGCGCTCCAAGGAGCCAGGGCTGGCTGATAACCCATAACACACTGGAAGGGAGTCAGCCCGGTGGAGGAGTGTCGCATTCAGCCCAAGGGAGGAATCTGGCCCACTCCCCCTGCCGGTCCTGGCAGTGGCTCCTCAGGAACCTCCCCAGCTCCTGGTTCATCATCTCTACCTGCCCTTTAGACTGGGGCTGATACCCGGAAGTGAGGCTGACCGTGACCACCAGCTTTTCCATGAAAGCCTTCTATACACGTGATGTGAATTGGGGGCCACGGTCGGAGGCGATATCCTCCGGAAGGCCATAGTGCTGGAAGACCTGCTGAAACAGGGCCTCAGCAAACTGGAGAGCGGTAGGGAGACCTGAGAGAGGGATGAAATGGCATGATTTAGAGAATCTGTCCACTATCACCAAAATGGTGGTAAAACCATCAGAAGAGGGGAGATCAGTGACAAAGTCAATCGACAGATGAGACCAGGGACGCTGAGGCTCGGGAAGGGGAAGGAGTTTCCCTGCTGGAGTGTTCCGGGGGGATTTGGATTGGGAACATACGGAGCAGGAGTTGACATATCAAGTGACGTCATGCACCAAGGTGGGCTACCAGTACTTTCCAGAGATGGACTGAATGGTGCGGGTAATACCTGGATGTCCAGCAACAACAGCTGTGCACCCAGGTCAATAGCCAATCCCTTATCCCCGTTGAAACGTAGGGCCGCTCAGGAGGAGAGGTGGCAGGTGCGGGTTCCCACTCCAGGGCCTGGTAAATGTGCACATATACATCCCAAAGCACGGGGACTATGACTCGAGAAGGTGGGATTATGGGTGCACTCAAGACAGGAACCTCTCCTGAATCGTGGAGATGGGACAGGGCATCGGCATTGATGTTTTTTTTACCTGGGCAATATCAAATCTGTTGCGGCTTCTTCACCACACTGTCTGTGTGGGTGGACCATTTCAGTGTGTCTGTGATGTGTACGCTGAGGAACTTAAAACTTTCCACCTTCTCCACTACTGTCCCGTCGATGTGGATGGGGGGTGCTCCCTCTGCTGTTTCCTGAAGTCCACCATCATCTCCTTTGTTTTGTTGATGTTAAGTGAGAGGTTGTTTTCCTGACACCACACTCCGAGTGCCCTCACCTCCTCCCTGTAGGCTGTCTTGTTGTTGTTGGTAATCAAGCCCACTACTGTTGTGTCACCTGCAAACTTGATGAATGAGTTGGAGGTGTGCATGACCACGCGGTCATGGGTGAACAGGGAGTACAGGAGAGGGCTGAGCACGCACCCTTGTGGGGCCCCAGTTTTGAGGATCAGCGAAGTGGGTATGTTCTTTCCTACCTCCACCACCTGGGGGCGGCCCGTCAGAAAGTCCAGGAACCAATTGCAGAGGGCCAGGTTGAGACCCAGGGCTTCAAGCTTAATGATGAGCTTGGAGGGTACTATGGTGTTGAATGCTGAGCTGTAGTCAATGAACAGCATTCTTACATAGATATTCCTCTTGTCCAGATGGGATAGGGCAGTGTGCAGTGTGATGACGATTGTAGAGTGAGATCGAATCTGGTTCAGTTGCCTCCTTGTCCATATATACTCCAGGTTCCGATGGTCGGTGAGGATGAGAAATGGGTCATGGGCGCCTTCCAGCCAGTGTCTCCACTCCTCTAATGCCAACTTTATCGCCAGGAGCTCCCGATCGCCAACATCATAGTTTCTCTCTGCAGGAAACAGCTTTTTTGAGTAATATGCACATGGATACAATTTCTGTGGACCTTGACGTTGGGACAGGACAGCCCCCACACCTACTTCTGAAGCGTCCACCTCCACCACGAAGGGCAGAGTAGGATCGTCTCTTCAGTAGGCTGAAGGCTTTGTCAGCTGCAGAATTTAATCCCAACTTCCAGGGACCACCCTTGAGGAGAGAAGTGAGAGAAGAGTCGATCGAGTTAAAGTGCTTCATAAATCGGCAATAGAAGTTGGCCCAAAAACCGTTTTAACCCCTTTATGGTGGTTGGGACTGGCCATGACCTGACAGCATCCACTTCCTCTCATCCATCATGATTCCTTGCGGGCCGATCAGGTAACCCAAGAAGGAGACCTCAGCATGCGTTCCAGGACTACTCGGATGTGAGCGATGTGCTCCTCCAAGGTAGCCGGGTAGACCGCGCTGAAGGCCGTCTTCCATTCATCCCCTTTCCGGATGCGGATCAAATTGCAGGCACTACGCAAGTCCAATTTATTGAAAAACTAGGCCCTGCAGAGTTGTTCAATCACATCCGGAACCAACAGGAGAGGGTAGCGGTACTTTGTGGTGATGGATTTCAGATTTCTGTAATCGATGCATGGGCGCAATCCTCCATTTTTCTTGGCCATGAAGAAGTAGCCTGCCGATGCAGGGGAGGTGGACGTGCGAATGAAACCCTGCTGGAGAGCCTCCTGGATGTACTCCTCCATAGCCTTGGTTTCAGCCACCGACAGAGGGTAGATGCGGCCACACGTAGGCGCAGAGCCTGCAAGCAGGTCGATGACACAGTCCCAGGGGTGATTAGGAAGGAGACATGTGGCGCGGGTCTTGTGCTGAAGGGCAACCACGGGGCTTTCCACCGACGTGGAACCACAGGGAAAGGGTGATGAGGAAGGGAAGGATTTCTTTATATATGGATTCCACAGTGAGGGTGAGTGGTGCTGTTAGGTGTGTGATTGTCCTGGATCCAAGTGGTTGACTATCCAGCGCTTGAACAGGACAAGGAGAGGAGAGCGAGTATGAGGTGACGTTAAACCTCTACTTCATCACCCTCCCGGATCCGGAATCCTCCTCATCAAAAAAGCTGACTAGCATAGCCTAGCCTAACGGGACAGGGATATCATATAATATAATTTTCATGAAATCACAAGTCCAATACAGCAAATGAAAGATAAACATCTTGTGAATCCAGCCATCATTTCCGATTTTTAAAATGTTTTACAGCGAAAACACAATATGTATTTCTATTAGCTAACCACAATAGCCAAACACACAACCGCATATTTTCACCATGTTTCCACCGCATAGGTAGCTTTCACAAAACCGACAAAATAGAGATAAAATGAGTCACTAACCAAGAAACAACTTCATCAGATGACAGTCTTATAACATGTTATACAATACATTTATGTTTTGTTCGAAAATGTGCATATTTGAGGTATAAATCATAGTTTTACATTGCAGCCACCATCAAAAATAGCACCAAAGCAGCCAGAATAATTACAGAGAGCAACGTGAAATACATAAATACTCATCATAAAACATTTATGAAAAATACATGGTGTACAGCAAATGAAAAATAAACATCTTGTGAATCCAGCCAATATCTCCGATTTTTTTAAGTGTTTTACAGCGAAAACACAATATAGAATTATATTAGCTTACCACAATAGCCAAAAACACAAACGCATTTATTCACCGCAAAGGTAGCTTTCGCAAAATCCAGCAAAAGATATAAAATTAATCACTAACCTTGAACAAATTCATCAGATGACAGTCTTATAACATCATGTTATACAATACAATTATGTTTTGTTCAAAAATGTGCATATTTATAGCTACAAATCCTGGTTATACATTGTGAATACGTAGCATCGATTCACCAGAATCTCCTGAGATATTTTGGACACTCACCTAATCTGACCAAAGAACTCATCATAAACTTTACATAAAAATACTTGTTGTATGGCAAATTAAAGATACACTGGTTCTTAATGCAACCGCTGTGTTAGATTTAAAAAAAAAATACTTTACCATAACATACAGCTTGCGTTATTGTGAGACAGCGCTCACCAAAACGGCGGAGAATAGGAGTCAACATTTTACACAGAAATACGAAATAACATCATAAATGTTTTCTTACTTTTGCTGAGCTTCCATCAGAATGTTGTACAAGGAGTCCTTGGTCCAGAATAAATTGTTGTTTGGTTTTAGAATGTCCATTTCTTCTGTCGAATTCGCGCCACAATGCTAGCCAAGGTTGCTAACATTCCCATCCTCTCTTGATGCAAAGAACGGAAAACTCCAAAAGTCCCAATAAACGTTGAATAAACTGATAAAACTCGGTTGAAAAATCCTACTTTATGATGTTATTATCATATGTATCAAATAAAATCAGAGCCGGAGATATTCGCTGTGTAAACCGAACGCTTTTCAGAAGACAATGTCGAGCTCCCCTGCGCGCCTTCGAAGACAATGAAAATTCCGGCCCTGTCACTCCAAAAGCTCTTGTTCGGCCTCAGATCAAGCTAGACACCCCATTCCACCTTCCACTGCCTGTTGACATCTAGATAAATAAAAGCCAGTTGAATAGGCAGGCCCTGAAACAGAGCCTCGTTTTCAGATTTTTCACTTCCTGTATGGAAGTTTGCTGCCAAATGAGTTCTGTTTTACTCACAGATATAATTCAAACAGTTTTAGAAACTTGAGAGTGTTTTCTATCCAATAGTAATAATACTATGCATATTGTATGATCTAGAACAGAGTACGAGGCCGTTTCATTTGGGCACGATTTTTTCCAAAGTGAAAACAGCGCCCCCGTATTGACAAGATTAAGGGAGGAGGGCCTGGTCAATAAAATTCCCCACGGCACTGGAGTCCACTAGAGCTGTAGAAACAAAACATGAAGGACAGCCAGCCAGTGAAATTGATACAAGAAAAGGTTTGGTGGAAATTGATGATGATGGAATACTGACGCCAAACCCAGGAGACGGATGATCATGTGGCTGTCCCTCTGCTCTCATGGAACCCCAGTTAGAACATACCGGACACCATTGAATCTAGTGCCCCTCTTGTCCACTATATGGACAGAGCACCAGCTGTCTACGATGGCATCGCTCAGCCACGGAGAGGCGTGTGGCCCCTACCTCCATGGGTTCAGGCTCTGAACGATCAACAGAGAAGGGAGAGAGGCGATGGGGGTACCGACGCTCCTGAAGCAGGTTATCCAGGTGGGTGGCCATCGCATTGAGGGCATCCAAGGATAGGTTGTCGTCTTGGCACGCCAACTCCATCTGGACCTCTTCGCGCAATCATCTTCTGAATAGGGTGCGGAGTGCTGGCTTATTCCATCCACTGGATGCTGCCACTGTCCGAAAGGTGAGCTCTTACTCTGCCGCGGTCAGGCCATCCTGCCGTAGTTGGAGTAGGCGCTCAACCCCCTCTCTACCCACTGGTGGATGGTCGAAGACCCCCCTGAACAGAGCCATGAGCCCCTCATAGGAACCCAGCTCCTCCGCTCCTCTCTCCCAGACGGCTGTGGCCCACTCCAACTCCCGTCTGGTCAGCAGAGAAATAACCGTGGCAACCTTGGATGTCTCGGTGGTGGGGACTCCACTCTGATGGGCGAAATAGAGGGAGCACTGGAGTAGGAAGCCACAGAATTTTGATGGAGTCTGTCATATTTGTCCGGGAGGGACAATCGGACATCACTGACCAGGACGAACTGCTGAATGGGCTGGGGTACTGGCTCGCTGGGCTGACTTGTGGCAGATAATTCTCTGCTCTTTGGAGATGATGCCCCTTGAGTAATGACGAGCCGTTCCCAATTGAGCCAGCTGGTCTTAATATTGAAAAAATAGGTGTCCCTGTTCACCGACAATCTGGGAGATGTCTTTATTAACCCTTTCACACGTACCATCACACGGGTGTGATCGTTCTACAGTGGTCCCTGAAGCTTACGATCACACCGTGTGATTAGAACGCTTATTTATAACGGCCAGTTTCGAATGATGCAACAATCAGCATTTGAGCTGTTCACACTTTTTTCAGAAACTATTTACACAAACACAGTCCTTACAAAGTTATGTCCAGAATGTGAGCAGTTTATTTTTGGATGCACGGTTCAGATATTCACAGAAGTATCTATAGCATAACACAATCATCCAAATCGGAAAAATGTAGGCTACATTTGTCCTAGCGCTGAGGAAAGACTGACGCAACACAAGCGGTCATATTTTATAACTCTCGGCTGACATAAACTACGGTATGAATTAGCTAATAGCAATTACTATTTATAATTAATCACATCATGGGTGAGCTCACCATTGATCTAAATAATTGAGTAAAACACTTTCTAGAAATCAAAAGTAATCCGACAATTAGTTCCAGCGCGCCGCCATGCTTTTTTTCCTTACAGAAACCAAAGATAGACGACAAGATGTGTTTGGTCTGTTTATAGTATGCATGTTGAAGGGGTGTGTCGTCTACCATAGTTCCCATCCCACCATTCACTTCCTGAAGTTTTCAAAAAATGAGTGAACCCTTACTCACCTCATTTTGTTATAGCATCTTTGGTCTGACAGACGATTACGTGAAACCCAGAATGCATTTTATGTCAACAAACTTGGCACCACACACATAGCTGGAATTAGCTTAGCTCATCCTAATCAGTTCAACCTTCAAGAAAGTATTTTACACACGTATGTGCCCATTACAATCTATGCAAGAATCGGAATGCATGATTTATCATAATTACCACGCAAAACATTTTCTGATAGTGATTTGATACAAATGGCGTGTGCAGGCAGTCAATCACGTAACCTTGCACTCACACTGAGCAATTCAGTGTTGTTGTTTATGTATGTAGGTAGTGAGCTAAACTAGCATTAGCAACTCACAAATGAAATTCTGGAGATTTTTTTAAATTCTGACAATGAGTCTGAAAGTCAGGAATCAGATTCTGACAGTGACGAGCTGCCCCCCAGCCATTGAGAACCCTGAATCTGAGGACCCCCTTGTCCACTGACAAAGTCCCAGTTTCCTTTGAAAATGTTGGTGGTGATGGAGGCAGACCGACAGTGGATGAAGTACAGGAGTTCTGTGGTAGCTGGAAGGCTGCCAGCCATTTTACCCCTCCTGGCCCTGCTGTTTGCTTTGATGAGTCCCAGTCTGGAGTGCAACGCCCCTTGCCATTTCCATCTGAGGCAGAGTGCTTCAAGTTGTTTCTGACAGAGGAGCTGGTGGGAGACATAGCAGACCAATCACTATGCCTTGGAGATACAGGAGAAGAGAGCCAGGAGTGTGGGGGAATAACCACAATTAGTGAAATGTATACCTTCCTGGTGACAGTCCTTCTCAAGGGGATAGTAAAGAAGAACTCCCTAAGAGAATACTGGAGCACAGATTCTGTGTTTGCAATCCCCTTCTTTGCCACTCTCTTTTCCCAAGACTGCTTCCTAGTTCTGCTGCAATGACTGCATTTCTTCAACAATGCTACTGCCATCCTAAATTACCCATTATACAAAATAAGAAATGTCAACAGCTGGCAGTAAAGTGGCATGACAAATGAGACAGCCATGTCCTCTTCAATATCCATACAGCAACCATGTGGACCACCCGACGGGAGAGAGAAAAATCATACAAGACTGCGTGCTTGACTATATCCACTGCCCCCATTGAGGTTAAGGCGGACATGATAAACAGCTTTGTGGAATGCACTCAGAAAACAACCAAGTGGTATAAGATTATATTTTTCCATCTGATCAATGCAGCCCTCAATGGCCACATAGTTCACCGCCAACTAACAGGTGAGATGATTACTGAACAAGGGATTTTTTTGTAATTGGACATACAGTTCACTTACAGAAACTATTAACTTAATAAGGCACTTACTTTGATAGAAACACAGCCTGGATTTGAACCAGGGTGTCTGTAGTGACACCTCTAGCACTGAGATGCTGTGCCTTAGACAGCTGTGCCACTTGGAAGTCGTAAGGCCAAGGTAGCTTCAAAATACAACAAGCCAATACTTCTGACGCAATTAGCATTGTTTTACAGAGCTAATAGAAGAATGTAGCTACATAAGCACAATTGAATAGAAAACCATAAAGGTTATGAAATGAGTAACATTACCTCACGTGTCCGCGGCTATAAGGAATATACACAAATATATTACGCTCCATACAGTGAGCTACAGTAGAAATGGTATAACACGACATACAGAAAGTATTAGAACGTAATAAAGCACTTTGATAGAAACGCAGGCTGGATTTGAGCCTGGGTGTCTGTAGTGACGCCTCTAGGCCTGAGACGCTGTGCCTTAGACAGCTGCGCCACTTGGGAGTCATAAGGCCAGGGTAGCTTCAAAATACAACACATGCTAATACTTCTCTGACGCAATTAGCATTGTTTTCCAGAGCTAATAGAAGAACATAGCTAGCTACCTAAGCATTGAGTATAACACCATAAAGGTTATGAAATGATTAACAATACCTCACGTGTCCGCGGTTATAAGGAATATACACCAAAATATTATGCTACAGTAGAAACGAAATGCAGAAACTATTATAATGTAATAAGGCACTTTGATAGAAACGCACACATTTCCAAAGTTATTATTGGTAACGAAAACAACTATGACTGCTATGCAGGCAACAGACGGAAAATGTGAACACGTGTGCAGGAAGGGAGATTAGCAAATGTCTGCAGACTTGAACTGCACAAACTATTGGGAAGTATTAGGGGAATTTTGTCCGGGTCAGAAATGTAAAAAAAAATTAATTGGTCCACAAAAGTAAAAAATGTATACTTTTATATGAATGAATGAGGCGGAACACACCTCAATTCAAACTGTTCTTAGAAAATAAAAAACTATTTGAAATTGACAAGTTGAAAACAGCCTATAAAAACAGGCTGCGTACCTTGGTTTGAGGGCAGCGCGGATTAAATGTATTGTTGCGTAACAATCACATTCTGGAATGGAGAGAACGTTTTAACATCATGTGCATAAAACATTTTTTTAAACACACTGGGGTGACGGTTAGAGATATTTGGAACTCACACATGAAAAGGTTAACTGCAGCTTTGAATTTGTTGAGGTAGTATTCTGTAACGTAGACACAGGCAGTCAGGAAGCAGGTGCAGTTAATAAGTTTAATAACAATGACCATGGACCAATACAAACCAAGTGCAGCATCTGACATGGAAACAACCAATTCTACCTGATAACAAAGAGTGCTAAATAAAGGGTTGGTAATAAAAGGAGTAATGAAGTACAGGTGTGACTGATGATGAGACGCAGGTGTGCGTAATGATGGTTGCCAGGTGTGCGCAAAGATGGGTTGCCAGGACTGGTGGTTAGTAGACCGGTGACGTTGAACGCCGGAGCGGGAGTGGACGTGACAACGACACATACATGATATCTGAATATGTGAAATATGTGAATTTGAGTTATTCATCATATGGTAGTGGTTGCATGGAGATTAGCCTACATCTAGTAAAAGCAATTGAGAGTTCAAAGAACCGTTTTCACTAATAGTCAAACTAAGACAATGACTTCTCTGGACATTGTTCTGTCACGATTCAGCAGTGTAGCGAATTTACATTTGGTTGAGATTTCAACTAACGTGAATTCAACGTGAAATCAATCAAAAATATCACCATGTCATTGGATTTACGTTAAAAGTTCGGTGAATAAAATATGAAATTCCCTTACGTTGATAACATTGATCAGTTTTTCATTGCAGAAGGACATTTCAGCACATACTCAAACGCTGGCCTTTGTCTCAGCATCATGAATATAGAAATCTGCTCCGATTTAGGAAGTTGATTAAAAGTTTGCATGAACAGTCTGTGGCACTTATTAGACATTTTATTGGGACAAATGAAAGGCTTTTAACCACCGTCTCGTCTTCGGGCTGAATCCAACACAGCCTCACGCTGACTGACGTGACAGCCAACATGCTGAGACTGAAATAACTCCTCGCTCTCGTCTCCTCGGATTTCATATTGCAGCTTTTTCTTCTCTTAGTTAATGCCCTATAGAGTGTGGTTGGATTCTGACTTATTAGTGGAGAGGTTCACTATAGCTGGAGTATAGGAAAGGTCTGAACAGGAAATGAACTGTAGGATGTGGTGGAAACATAAAGACTAATAGAAGAGATGCTGAGATGATGCATGCTGTCTGGAGGGAGTTGGCTGTGTTTTAAGTAGAAGAATATGCAATTTAATCTATTCCTTATTTCCTCTCGGATGTATCGAATCTGATTATTATCTGCACACACACACACGCAGACAGACTGCTCTGACTGAATTGTGTGGACTGTGACTAAAGTGAGAAGGTGCCCTTTCTCACTGATGAGATGAATATGTATGAGCGAGAGGAGGAGAGGAGAAGAGGCAGCTGAGACATGACTCTGGACCCACTCCTTGACAAATCACGGAGGTCAAACACCCAGCCACTGCTGACTCCATAGCCACAGCCACTGTGTGTGTGTGTGTGTGTGTGTGTGTGTGTGTGTGTGGGTGCGTGTGTTTGTGTGTGTGTGTGTGTGTGTGTGTGTGTGTGTGTGGGTGTGTGGGTGCGTGCATGTGTTTGCCTATGTATGCATCTGTGTCTGTGTGTGTTCATTGAGAAGTAAAGTGGTCATCAGTTATGCCCCTGTGGAGACATTTAACCAGCACACAAACACACACACATTTCCATCTAAGATTGCTGATTGCCACTAAATGTCTCAAATTGCACTCTCGTGTTCCTCTTGACTATCAAGTGTCTATTCTATATTCTCACCCTCCAGTGTCGGTCCTCATACTAGAATCAAAGCTGATTATTCATTGAAGGTGTATCTGCACAGCTAAAGTGACATACAGTACTTGGCTACATGCAGCTCACTCTACCAAGTTTCTTTACAAATATTTGAATACAGTTTTGTATGTTTTTTTCATTTCAAGCAGGAGTGGCCAACTCTGGTATTTGAGATCCACATGTTGTAAAGTATTTTGTAAAAGCCATATTAATGTAGTTAAGCTGTTTCATGACTGTATGTCCCAGTGAGCGTTATTACTTTGTCTGGATGGCTGTTGTGTTGTTTGGGGTTGTCAGGGTTTGGGCGGCTGGTGGTGGGTGGTGGGTGGTTTGTGGTGGGTGGGTCATTGGGATGGAAGAATGTTAGATGGGGCACGTGCCCCCAGCCGGTGAGCAGTCAATGACTGTGTGAGGATGTCCCCAGACAGCTGGGAGGCCGCGGGGCAGGCCTGGCCATGGGTGCTCCTCTCATAACCTTGCTGTCCAGACTGCCTATCTGTTGTCTGTAAAGCTGATCTGACAGCACTCTGCTCCGAGCCCTGGGCCCACGTTTGAAAGCACAACCAGCAGGTCCCAGACAGACAAACAGCCTGCAGGCTCCGGACAGAAGGACAGACAGACACACGTACGAACACAGACACACACAAACACACAGATAAATACATTTCTAGAAGGTCATTACCTGATCGTTAATAACCAAAGAAGGAATATTTTTTGTAAGGTATTTTAATTTCAGGGTTTTTAAATGTTCACTTTAATGTGCACTATAACCATCCTCAGTGAGACATACTGCGCATCCTCAGATGACATTGTCTCAGATTTTGATTGGTTTTTGTGACATGCCACTGATTGACTGTAATGATGGTAAATCAATTAACAGGAACATTTGCAGTATGAGAATAAAATCCAAATTCACACTGCAAATTGAACATTCTAATTTACATGTTGCTTAATTAACTTTGATAGTTCAGACAGATTTACACAAATTAGTTTTGAAGGTTCTGTCAATCACAAGACAGGCAGCAGTGTTTTGGCTGTCATCTAATTACAATACAGGTTGGAAGCCACTGTTTGCCATGATTTTGAGATAACACAACTTTTTAGAAAAGTTTAAATCAGATAAATCCTTGTAGATTACCTAAGAGACAGTGGCAGACTCATCTCAGTCGGTTAATATACAGTGGCAAGAAAAAGTATGTGAACCCTTTTGAATTACCTGGATTTCTGCATAAATTGGTATTAAAATTTGATCTGATCTTCATCTAAGTCACAACAATAGGCAAACACAGTGTGCTTAAACTAATAACACACAAATTATTGTATTTTTCTTGTCTATATTGAATACATAATTTAAACATTCACAGTGTAGGTTGTAAAAAGTATGTGAACCCCTAGACTAATGACTTCTCCAAAATCTAATTGGAGTCAGGAGTCAGCTAACCTGGAATCCAATCAATGAGATGAGATTGGAGATGTTGATTTAGAGCTGCCCTGCCCTATAAAAAACACTCACAAAATTTGAGTTTGCTATTCACAAGAAGCATTGCCTGATGTGAACCATGCCTCAAACAAAAGAGATCTCAGAAGGCCTAAGATTAAGAATTGCTGACTTGCATAAGCTGGAAAGTATCTCTAAAAGCCTTGATGTTCATCAGTCCACAGTAAAACGAATTATCTATAAATGGAGAAAGTTCAGCACTGTTGCTACTCTCCCGAGGAATGGCCGTCCTGCAAAGATGACTGCAAGAGCACAGCGCAGAATGCTCAATGAGGTTAAGAAGAATCCTAGAGTGTCAGCTAAAGACTTACAGAAATCTCTGGAACACGCTAACATCTCTGTTGACGAGTCTACGATTGTAACAATCATTGTTAGAAGGATGGTCGTACCAAGATGCAGCGTGGGGTAGGTTAATCAATTTTATTTATGATAACCGGCACAAAACAAGAAAGAGTAACAAACGAAACGTACAGCTTTGTAGGGCTAAAAAGCAACAACACAAAATCAAGATCCCACACCCAACAGCCTAAATATGATCCCCAATCAGAGATGACGATAGACAGCTGCCTCTGATTGGGAACCATACCAGGCCAACATAGAAATACACAAACTAGAGTACCCACCCTAGTCACACCCTGACCTAATCAAAATAGAGAATAAAAAGGCTCTCTAAGGTCAGGGCGTGACAGTACGTTGCCGGGGACTCCGGACCGTGGATAGTTGCCGGAGGAACCAGACCGTGGACCGTCGCCGGAGGAACCGGACCGTGGATCGTCGCCGGAGGAACCGGACCGCGGATCGTCGCCGGAGGAACCGGACCGTGGATTGTCGCCGGGGGAACGGGTCCGTGGATCGTCGCCGGGGACTCCGGACCGTGGATCGTCGCCGGAGGAACCGGACCGTGGATCGTCGCCGGAGGATCCGGACCGTGGATCGTCGCCGGGGATCTCCGGACCGTAGATCGTCGCCGGAAGATCCGGACTGAGAACCCTCGCTGAAGGCTCTGGACTGGGAACCCTCGCAGGAGGCTCTGGACTGGGAACCCTCGCAGGAGGCTCTGGACTGGGAACCCTCTCCGGGCCATGGATCATCACTTGAGGCTCCGGGCCATGGATCATCACTGGAGGCTCTGGACTGGGAACCGTCGCTGGAGGCTCCGGACTGGGAACCGTCGCTGGAGGCTCCGGACTGGGAACCGTCGCTGGAGGCTCCGGACTGGGAACCGTCGCTGGAGGCTCTGGACTGCAGACTGTCGCTGGAGGCTCTGGACTGCAGACCGTCGCTGGAGGCTCTGGACTGCAGACCATCGCTGGAGGCGTACCGGGTGTGGAGCTGGCACAGGACGTACCGGGCTGTGGAGGTGCACTGGAGGTCTGGAGCGTAGAGCTGGCACCACGTGTCCTGGACAGATGACAACCTTCGCACGGCAAGTGCGGGGAGCTGGCACAGGACGTACCGGGCTGTGGAGGCGCACTGGCGACACGGTGCATAGAGCCGTCACACATTGTACCAACGATAGACAGCTGCCTCTGATTGGGAACCATACCAGGCCAACATAGAAATACACAAACTAGAGTACCCACCCTAGTCACACCCTGACCTAACCAAAAGAGAGAATAAAAAGGCTCTCTAAGGTCAGGGCGTGACAACGATACGTAAAACACTAAACAAGAATGGTGTTCATGGGAGGACACCACGGAAGAAGCCACTGCTGTCCCAAAAAAACATTGCTCCACGTCTGAAGTTCGCAAAAGAGCAGCTGGATGTTCTACACCGCTACTGGCAAAAATATTCTGTGGACAGATTAAACAAAATTTTAGTTGTTTGGAAGGAACACACAACACTATGTGTGTAGACAAAAAGGCACAGCACACCAACATCTAAACCTCATCCCAACTGTAAAGTATGGTGGATGGAGCATCATGGTTTGGGGCTGCTTTGCTGCCTTAGGGCCTGGATAGCGTGCTATCATCAACAGAAAAATGAATTCCCAAAAATAATTAAGTGGATGGCACATTAAAGAATTCAACCAAACATTGACTGTTAAATGATTTACATGTAGTTTCCTTAAAATGTGCACATAAAAGTAACTGTTAGGAATTTTATGAATAATGACTAAAACAATGTCTACATTTAGATAAAACTATAACTAATTGAACTCTGCACTGTATTATTATTATATCTGATTAATAATGTTAATTCATAAGGAAGGGATTATGTAGTATGAACAAGGAGGAATTAAAACATAATAAACACCATTCCAACTTAGTTAGAGAGATTTGTTCTGTGGGTTATAAAGTAAGCAAAAAGGGTCGTTAACTTCTACTTGGTCACAATCCCGGATCCGGGAGCACCCCCATCAGTAAAAAAGCTGACTAGCATAGCCTAGCATAGCGTCACAAGTAAATACTAGCATCTAAATATCATTAAATCACAAGTCCAAGACACCAGATGAAAGATACACATCTTGTGAATCCAGCCATCATTTCTGATTTTTAAAATGTTTTACAGGGAAGACACAATATGTAAATCTATTAGCTAACCACGATAGCAAAAGACACAACTTTTTTTCCCACCATTTTTTCCTGCATAGGTAGCTATCACAATTTCGACAAAATAAAGATATAAATAGTCACTAACCAAGAAACAACTTCATCAGATGACAGTCTGATAACATATTTATTGTATAGCATATGTTCTGTTAGAGAAATGTGCATATTTCAGGTATAAATCATAGTTTTACATTGCAGCCACCATCACAACTCTCACCAAAGCAACTAGAATAACTACAGAGACCAACGTGAATTACCTAAATACTCATCATAAAACATTAATGAAAAATACACTGCATACAGCAAATGAAAGACAAAGATCTTGTGAATCCAGCCAATATTTCAGATTTTTTAAGTGTTTTACAGCGAAAACACAATATAGCATTATATTAGCTTACTACAATAGCCAACCACACAACAACATTGATTCAAGCCAACAATAGCGATAACGAATAAACCAGCAAAAGATATTAATTTTTTCACTAACCTTCTCAAACTTCTTCAGATGACAGTCCTATAACATCATATTACACAATACATATAGAGTTTGTTCGAAAATGTGCATATTTAGCGGCACAAATCGTGGTTATACAATGAGAATAGTAGCCAAGCTGCCAACAATATGTCGGGAGAAATCTTGGGAGAGGCACCTAATCTAATCAGTAACTAATCATAAACTTGACTAAAAAATACAGGTTGGACAGCAAATGAAAGATACATTAGTTCTTAATGCAACCGCTGTGTTAGATTTTTAAAATTAACGTTACTACGACATACAGCGTGCGTTAAAGCGAGACCGCACCGAAATTAATGGCGGAATTATTATTTGACATTTGTCAACATAAGTACGAATTAACAGCATAAAGACTGCTTACTATTAGCTGAGCTTCCATCAGAATCTTGGGCAAGGTGTCCTTTCTCCAGAACAATCGTCTTTGGGTTGAAAGATGTCCTCTTCTCCTGTCGAAATAGCAGCTAACGATAGCCACCCACTGGAGACGTGTCCAACTCGTGAAAGATATCCCTGTGGCTTTAGGCTAGGCTATGCTAGTCAGCTTTTTTGATGGGGGGGATCCCGGATCCGGGTTTGGGAGGTGTTAGAGGTTAAAATAACAACATTATGATGTCTTTAACACCTATATCGAATAAAATCAGAGCCGGATATATCTAAGGGCTATAACGGGAGCTTTCTAGAACGCCATCCTGAGGTCTGTCTTGCGTCATGGCGAATGAAGGAAAGACTGGACCCCACGTTCCCAGTCCATTTATATGGCCTCAGATCTGCCTAGCAACTCCATTCCAATTCTCACTATTTGCTGACATCCAGGGGAAGGCGTATGCAGTGCATCTCAACCAATAGAAGACATGCAAATTAATAAACTGACCTCAGAACAGCCTGGCTGATTTCAGATTTCTCACTTGCTGACAGGAAGATTGCTCCAACTCGAGTTCTGTTTTACTCACAGATATAATTCAAACGGTTTTAGAAACTAGAGAGTGTTTTCTATCCAATAGTAATAATAATATGCATATTGTACGAGCAAGAATTGAGTACGAGGCAGTTTAATTTGGGAACAAAATTTTTACAAAGTGAAAACAGCACCCCCTATTGAGAAAAGGGTTGAACTGACCCAACTTAGCCCTGAGATGTTTAGATAAGGCAGTGAGTAACTTTTTAGGTATTCCATTATCTTGAGTTGTCTGCTAAAGTGGTAATAAATTATAGTGAGCCTTCAGGAGAATAACTGATATTGTGTGTCATGTGTGTGCGCTGGTGAGTTGGAATGAACTTTCGAACCTGTTTTATCTTGGTCAAAAGGAGGAGCTTTATTCTGTAACCAATGACGTCATATTTTGTATATAAACTGTTGTTTATGGTTAAATGGGAGCGTGCTCCGAGAATAAATACTATTATCTAATTTTAATAAGACTGTACCCTGTCTATTTTATGTTAATAAGTATCTTACAAATACTTAGAAATAGACAGATTGATTTTAATTAATGAGTACACAATCACAAAGACAGGTGAAACAGAACAGGGTGTGACAAACTCTTGTCTGGATGGCCTTTTCTATAAAGGTAGGATTATCATTTGTTTGTCCTCTGAATGTAGACTCCATCAGATAGGAGTTTCAGAAGGGAAATCAATTTTTCTATGTGTTGGCCCTGCTGTGCAGTGCTGAATGTGGCAGGTGTGATAGCCTTTGCCTATTTGATAGATTTTTCCACGTTTCCATCCACAGGTTTAATGCGAGTAAAGTCATACCATATAAAACAATGTAGACAACTGTGGTGGATACAGGAAGTTTAGGCACCATTTTATAAATGCCGACAGATCATTTGTTTGTTCAACATAGTGGAATACTTTTGTGTCTGTAAAATGTATTTGCGAGAAATGGCAGTCTGTCACGGATCCTTCCGGAACTTTCATTTCGCACACCTGGCCCCTATTCCCAGTGATTAGTAATTGTATAAGTGTGTCCTTGGTTTATGTGCCATTGTGGATTGCCCAGATGCTTACTGGTCTCGTCCCATGTGTTAATCATTGTGCGCATGTGTTATTTATTCGAGGTATTCCTTGCTCTTTTGTTTGGATTTCTACCCTGTGTTTTGTATAGTGTTTGTTTGGTCTTCGTCCCCGTGCCTTCACACGGCACGCCGTAATTTGGGTGAAAAAAATATATATATAATATTACGCATTCCTGTGGCTGTCTCTCGAATCATTCATACCAGCGTGACACAGGCAAAATGTCTTTATGCGCAAATATTGATATAATAACCATCATATCGAGGTAAACATGGAGTCACAAGATGACAAGTCACAAAACCATGCAGTTTATTAGGCTACAGGTGAAATAACTTCACAGAGTGGTGAAAGTGCAAGGTGATGAGCTTGATGCTCCTTTCCAATAAATGTTGAGGGTCTTATTCTGGTGACATGATGATCAATGCTTGACTGCCGTAATATTCTCGCTCTTATCCATAATAATCTCATTATGTATTGTAGATTAATTTACCCGCAGAGCCTACCCCTACTGTATCTGTGAGCTGTTGGCTTGAGTGCAGGTGCCCGGACCAGAGTAGGCACATTTTCTATTTAACCAACAGTTTTTGTGACAAAACTATCGATAGAGTTGAAAATGTGATGAAAACAGAGATTGGAAACCCAAATTGGTCTACACAGACAAGTTCTGGCCTGGTTTAGATCTTATCTGTCGGAAAGATATCAGTTTGTCTCTGTGAATGGTTTGTCTCTGTGGATGGTTTGTGGATGGTCTGACAAATAAACTGTAAATTTCGGTGTTCCTCAAGGTTCCGTTTTAGGAACACTATTGTTTTCACTATATATTTTACCTCTTGGTGATGTCATTCGGAAACATAATGTTAACTTTCACTGCTATGCAGCTGTACTTTTCGATGAAACATGGTTAAGCCCCAAAATTACCCTCCCTGGAAGCCTGTGTTTCAGACATAAGGAAGTGGATGGCTGCAAATGTTCTACTTTTAAACTCGGACAAAACAGAGATGCTTGTTCTAGGTCCCGAGAAACAAAGAGATCTTCTGTTGAATCTGAAAATTAATCTTGATGGTTGTACAGTCGTCTCATATAAAACTGTGAAGGACCTCGGCTTTACTCTGGACCCTGATCTCTCTTTTGACGAACATATCAAGACTGTTTCAAGAACAGCTTTTTTCCATCTACGTAACATTGCAAAAATCTGAAGTTTTCTGTAAAAAATTATGCAGAAAAATGTATCCATGCTTTTGTCACTTCTAGGTTAGACTACTGCAATGCTCTACTTTCCGGCTACCCGGATAAAGCACTAACTAAACTTTAGTTAGTGCTAAATACGGCTGCTAGAATCCTGACTAGAACCCCAAAAATGTATCATATTACTAGCCTCCCTACACTAGCCTTCCTACACTGGCTTCCTGTTAAGGCAAGGGCTGATTTCAAGGTTTTACTGCTAACCTACAAAGCATTACATGGGCTTGCTCCTACCTATCTTTCCGATTTGGTCCTGCCGTACATATCTACACGTACGCTACGGTCAGAAGACGCAGGCCTCCTTACTGTCCCTAGAATTTCTAAGCAAACAGCTGGAGGCAGGGATTTCTCCTATAGAGCTTAATTTTTATGAAATGGTCTGCCTTCCCATGTGAGAGACGCAGACTCGGTCTCAACCTTTAAGTCTTTATTGAAGACTCCTCTCTTCAGTAGGTCCTATGATTGAGTGTAGTCTGGCCCAGGAGTGTGAAGGTGAACGGAAAGGCACTGGAGCAACAAACCGCCCTTGCTGTCTCTGCCTGGCCGGTTCCCCACTCTCCACTCTGATTCTCTGCTTCTAACCCTATTACAGGGGCTGAGTCACTGGCTTACTGGTGCTCTTCCATGCCATCCCTAGGAGGGGTGCGTCACTTGAGTGGGTTGAGTAACTGACGTGATCTTCCTGTCCGGGTTGGCGCCCCCCCCCTTGGGTTGTGCCGTGGCGGAGATCTTTGTGGGTTATACTCAGCCTTGTCTCAGGATGGTAAGTTGGTGGTTGAAGAGATCCCTCTAGTGGTGTGGGGGCTGTGATTGGCAAAGTGGGTGGGGTTATATCCTGCCTGTTTGGCCCTGTCCAGGGGTATCGTCGGATGGGGCCACAGTGTCTCAGCCTCCAGTATTTATGCTGCAGTAGTTTATGTGTCGGGGGGCTAGGATCAGTCTGTTGTATCTGGAGTATTTCTCCTGTCTTATCCAGTGTCCCGTGTGAATTTAAGTTTGCTCTCTCTAATTCTCTCTCTCTTTCTCTTTCTTTCTATCTCTCGTTCTTTCTTTCTTTCTCTCTCTCAGAGGACCTGAGCCCTAGGATCATGCCTCAGGACTACCTGGCATGATGACTCCTTGCTGTCCCCAGTCCACCTGGCCGTGCTGCTGCTCCAGTTTCCACTGTTCTGCCTGCGGCTATGGAACCCTGACCTGTTCACCGGACATGCTACCTGTCCCAGACCCGCTGTTTTCAACTCTCTGGAGACAGCAGAAACGGTAGAGATACTCTGAATGATCGGCTATGAAAAGCCAACTGACATTTAGGTGCTAATTGCTGACCTGTTGCATCCTCGACAACCATTGTGATTATTATTATTTGACCCTGCTGGTCATCTATGAACATTTGAACATCTTGGCCATGTTCTGTTATAATCTCCACCGGCACAGCCAGAAGAGGGCTGGCCACCCCTCATAGCCTGGTTTTTCTCTAGGTTTCTTCCTAGGTTCTGGCCTTTCTAGGGAGTTTTTCCTAGCCACCGTGCTTCTACACCTGCGTTGCTTGCTGTTTGAAGTTTTAGGCTGGGTTTCTGTACAGCACTTTGTGACATCAGCTGATGTAAGAAGGGCTTTATTATTAAATTTGATTGATTGATACATTTTTATATGCAAAAAGTCAGTTTGGTGTAAATACACCACAGGAGGGGAAAATGTGCATATTTTATTTATGCATATTTTTTAATATTTGCATGAAAATCTATCACCAATTGGATGGAAACCTAATGTGGGGACCTGTTGCAGATCCAATCTTTGACCGCAAGCCCAATTTTTGTGTGTGTAGCACAATATTATTTCTTATGCTTACCCCCCAGGCTCCACTTACCATTCTCCACTTGACTTGTCTTTGTCTCTCTGAGGAGCTTTTGACTTTCCTCACAATAACCACTACTGATAAGAGGCTTCGTTATTTTTCATCCAGAGGGAGCATGTGTGTAAATTAATTAAATAAGTGGCATTAGTGTTGGCTTGAAGGGTCCACCAAACAAATAGATAATTACTTGTTACACTCAATGAAGGTCTCTGCTAAGCTATTAAGCTGAGTGAGTGAGTGAGTGAGTGAGTGAGTGAGTGAGTGAGTGAGTGAGTGAGTGAGTGAGTGAGTGAGTGAGTGAGTGAGTGAGTGAGTGAGTGAGTGAGTGAGTGAGTGAGTGAGTGAGAGAGAGAGACGCGAGTGCTCTGACCTATTCCACTCACACATTTACACTCAATGAAGGTCTCTGCTAAGCTATTAAGCTGAGTGAGTGAGTGAGTGAGTGAGTGAGTGAGTGAGTGAGTGACTGAGTGACTGAGTGACTGAGTGACTGAGTGACTGAGTGACTGAGTGACTGAGTTCGGCTTAACCCATTGGTGAAGGGTGGAATTCTTCATTTGTGTCCTGGAAAGCAACAGAGAGTTCTGACGGTCTATGGTGTATCTCTGGCCAGAACCTTCAATAAGAAGTCATTAACAAATGTCCTGCTAATCAAAGATTTTAACGCTGCACGGTGACTCCATTGTGTTGAATGTTTTAGTTTTGTTTTCTCCATTAAAGCAAGATCACAGATTTTCTGACCCGTCTAATGAAATACTGTATGTGGAATTAGACAGTTGACGCTCTGAATAAATTGGTCAGTTTTATGCAATGTATCCTTTTTTTATTTTTACATTTGAAATGCAGGCTTTTTCACGTAACAATTGCAAAATCCAGTAATCAATTGTGATTGCATAATCTCTGTGTTTTAGAGCTTGAGACGAGATGAAGCCTTTTCAGTGGTGCCTCTATACGTCACTACCAACAGCTCTTGAGTAACAGACAGTACACGACCCCCCTACAGATCCCACCACTGCCTGTACCCAAGAACAGGCACCCTATCTTTGTGGACACCATCCAACCCTTACTGAGGGAGAAAGTTATCAGTAAGGAGAGCCAGCCCCAGCCTCTCCCCCAGACCTGTGGCTCTCCGTGTCCAGGCCAGAGCTTCTGGAGCCTGCATGTGAGAGTGGCCATGCTTATGGTGACTGGGCCAGCCTCAGACTGAAGCTCTGATACTGCTCCTGTTCTACAGACTCCTTCAGCTGGAGCACAGACTGAGGCTGGCACAGGCCCGGCACGCATTGGAGTACAACAGTTTCTACCATGCCGCCACCTACACCATCAAGGACTCCAGGCTGCCCCAGATACTGCCCATGAGTGGAGATGCTACCGAGGTCACCCCTGTGGACAGCCCCTATTGTTGTCGACATATCACCTCCACCATTCTCCCCACCAACCACTCTACCCCTCCCTCCATCCCCTCGCCTGCCTCCGCCTCCTCTACTGCCTACACCCCTCCTCCCGCTCTCTCCCTCTACCCCGCTCATCATCCACACCACCTCACCAAGCCCTCACCTCTTGTGGGGCGCCAGCTCGGATGCGGAGGTGTACTCTTGGATCAGAGCCTTCCGACCGTCAAGGCTGTCCAGCCTCTAACAAGTCATTGTTTGAACATTCCTCTTTCTGACATCTTCTCTGGGTATTCCATATTAAGACCATTCCACTTTATGGCTGCTTCTATCGCTTCTCTGAGAATTCTTTGACCTTTTGAATGTTTTTAAAGAGAACTTTTTGTGTGGGTGTTCTCCCTTGTGATGAGTCCTTTGAGGATTATGAAAAGGGATTATGGTGAGTTCACTGCTCTATTATCCACTCACCGTCGAGAAGCTTTGAGATTTAGTGTAGCTGAATTGCAATTGTCCATTTTCTGGTTAAATTTTGAATTCAAAATGGTTGCCCTAATCCATTTATTTTTGTTTTAAATTATGCTCTAAAAACATAACTCATTTATAGGTCTACCTTTACTTGTTCCTTCTGTGAACTTTCTTTATCCTCCCTCGTCTTAAGAGAGAGAGACATTTAAAAATATTTTAAAGATATGTGGGTTTTTAGTAACGGAATTTTAAGGCACAAGGCTATGTTTCTTAAACTTACAGAAGGCAGAAAAATTATCCAAAACTAAATATACATTCAGTGTCCAGTTTATTAGGTACACCCATCTAGTACCGGGTTGGACCTCCCTTAGCCTCCAGAACAACCTGAATTCTCCATGGCATGGAAACGTTGCTCAATTGGTATCACGGAACCTAATGTGTGCCAGGAAACATTCCCCACACCACTACACCATCGCCACCAGCCTGTACCGTTGACATCAGACAGGATGGGGCTATGGACTCATGCTGCTTATGCCAAATCCTGACTCTGCCATCAGCATGACGCAACAGGAACCAGGATTTGGCAAACCAGGCGATATTTTCCACTCCTCAATTGTCCAGTGTTGGTGATCGCGTGCCAACTGAAGCCGCTTCTTCTTGTTTCTAGCTGATAGGAGTGAAACCTGGTGTGGTCATCTGCTGCAATAGCCCATCCGTGACAAGGACAGATGTGTTGTGCGTTCCGAGATGCCATTCTGCACACCACATTTGTACTGCGCCGTTATTTGCCTGTTTGTGGACCACCTGTTAGCTTGCGTGATTCTTGTCCCTCTGCTTCGACCTCTCATCAATGAGCTGTTTTTGCCCACAGGACTGCCGCTGACTGGATGTTTTTTTTTGTCGCACCATTCTCAGCAAACTCTAGACACTGTAGTTCGTGAAAATCGCATTTGGCCCGGCCGTTTCTGAGATAATGGAACAGTGGCAGGGCTTGCAAACCATTACAAACTACAAAGGGAAGCACAGTCGAGTGCTGCCCAGTGACACGAGCCTACCAGATGAGCTAAACTACTTCTATGCTCGCTTCGAGGCAAATAACACTGAAACATGCATGAGAGCACCAGCTGTTCTGGAAGACTGTGTGATCACGCTCTCTGCAGCCGATGTGAGTAAGACCTTTAAACAGGTCAACATTCACAAGGCTACAGGGCCAGACAGACTACCAGAATGTGTACTGCGATCATGTGCTGACCAACTGGCAAGTGTCTTCACTGACATTTTCAACCTCTCCCTGTCCGAGTCCGTAATACCAACATGTTTTAACCTCTAATTCCTCCCAAACCCGGATCCGGGAGCACCCCCATCAGTAAAAAAGCTGACTAGCATAGCCTAGCATAGCGTCACAAGTAAATACTAGCATCTAAATATCATTAAATCACAAGTCCAAGACACCAGATGAAAGATACACATCTTGTGAATCCAGCCATCATTTCTGATTTTTAAAATGTTTTACAGGGAAGACACAATATGTAAATCTATTAGCTAACCACGTTAGCAAAAGACACCACTTTTTTTACTCCACCAGTTTTTTACTCCATCAGTAGCTATCACAAATTCGACCAAATAAAGATATAAATAGCCACTAACCAAGAAACAACTTCATCAGATGACAGTCTGATAACATATTTATTGTATAGCATATGTTTTGTTAGAAAAATGTGCATATTTCAGGTATAAATCATAGTTTACCATTGCAGCCACCATCACAACTCTCACCAAAGCGACTAGAATAACTACAGAGAGCAACGTGTATTACCTAATTACTCATCATAAAACATTTCTTAAAAATACACAGTGTACAGCAATTGAAAGACACAGATCTTGTGAATCCAGCCAATATTTCAGATTTTCTAAGTGTTTTACAGCGAAAACACAATATAGCGTTATATTAGCTTACCACAATAGCAAACATCACAACAGCATTGATTCAAGCCAAACATAGCGATAACGTATAAACCACCAAAAGATATTAATTTTTTCACTAACCTTCTCAGAATTCTTCAGATGACAGTCCTATAACATCATATTACACAATGCATATAGAGTTTGTTCGAAAATGTGCATATTTAGCGGCACAAATCGTGGTTATACAATGTGATTAGTGGCCAAAACTTCAAGCAATCTGTCCGGCGCCATCTTGGAGAGGCACCTATTCTAATCGAAAACTATTCATAAACTTGACTAAAAAATACAAGTTGGACAGCAAATGAAAGATAAATTAGTTCTTAATGCAATCGCTGTGTTAGATTTTTAAAATTAACGTTACTGCGCAATACAGCGTGCGCTAAAGCGAGACCGCACCATAATTCATGGCGGAATTATTATTTGACATTTGTCAACATAAGTACGAATTAACAGCATAAAGACTGCTTACTATTAGCTGAGCTTCCATCAGAATCTTGGGCAAGGTGTCCTTTCTCCAGAACAATCGTCTTTGGGTTGAAAGATGTCCTCTTGTCCTGTCGAAATAGCCGCTAACGTTAGCCACCCACTGGAGAGGTGTCCAACTCGTGAAAGCGCATCACAAAGAAATCCAGGAAAATCGCAATAAACTGCTATAAACTGCTATAAGTCGGTTTAAATTAACTACCTTATGATGTCTTTAACAACTATAATGAATAAAAACATGACCGGAGATACAGAACTGCTAAAACGAAAGCTTTGCAGGAGGCCATAGTGATGTCCCTGATGCGCCAGGCGCACCGTTGAAAAGGACGGTACTTCCGTTCCACGGTCTTATATAGGGCCCCAGATTGCGCAATCGACTCCATTCAAATTCTCACCGCTTACTGACATCTAGAGGAAGGCGTATGCAGTGCATGTAGCCCGATGGCTTACATGGGGACTTATAAACTGACCTAAGAACAGGGACCTCGATTTCTGAAATCTCACTCCCTGACAGGAAATGTGCTGCAGAATGAGTTCTGTTTCACTCAGAGAAATAATTCAAACGGTTTTAGAAACTAGAGAGTGTTTTCTATCCAATAGTAATAATAATATGCATATTGTACGAGCAAGAATTGAGTACGAGGCAGTTTAATTTGGGAACTCATTTTTACAAAGTCGAAATGGCGCCCCCATAGGCTCAAGAACACTGAGGTAACCTGCTTAAATGACTACCGACCCTTAGCACTCATGTCTGTAGCCATGAAGTGCTTTGAAAGGCTAGTCATGGCTCACATCAACATCATCATCCCAGAAACCCTGGAACCACTCCAATTTGCATACCAGATCCACAGATGATGCAATCTCTATTGCACTCCACACTGCCCTTTATATGGATATATGGAAGCAACATCTCAAGATATCAGTCAGGAAGTTAAAGCTTGGTCGTAAATGGGTCTTCCAAATGAACAATGACCCCAAGCATACTTCCAAAGTTGTTGCAAAATGGCATAAGGACAACAAAGGCAAGGTATTGGAGTTGACATCACAAAGCCCTGACCTCAATCCCATAGAACATTTGTGGGCAGAACTGAAAAAGCGTGTGCGAGCTAGGAGGCCTACAAACCTGACTCAGTTGCACCAGCTCTGTCAGGGGGAATGGGCGAAAATTAACCCAACTTATTGTAGGAAGCTTGTGGAAGGCTACCCAAAACGTTTGACCCAAGTTCAACAATTTTAAAGGCAATGCTACCGAATACTAATTGAGTGTATGTAAACTTCTGACCCACTGGGAATATGATGAAAGAAATTAAAGCTAAAATAAATCATTTTCTCTACTATTATTCTGACATTTCACATTCTTAAAATAAAGTGGTGATCCTAATTAGCTTCTTATGGCTGCAGGGGCAGTATTGAGTAGCTTGGATGAAAGGTGCACAGAGGTGCCCATAGTAAACTGTCTGCTCCTCAGTCCCAGTTGCTAATATATGCATATTAATATTCGTATTGGATAGAAAACACTCTGAAGTTTCTAAAACTGTTTGAATGATATCTGTGAGTATAACAGAACTCATATGGCAGGCAAAAACCTGAGAAAAAATCCAAACAAGAAGTGGGAATTCTGAGGTTGGTCGATTTTCAACACAGCCCCTATTGAACACACAGTGGAATATGGATGAGTTTGCACTTCCTACGGCTTCCACTAGATGTCAACAGTCTGTAGAACCTTGTCTGATGCCTCTAAAACATTCTAAAGATTGATTCAATACATCGTTTGACATGTTTCTACTGACTGTTACGGAACTTTTTGACATTTCGTCTGCTTTTAGTGAACGCGCTTTGTGACTTTGGATTTGTTTACCAAACACGCTAACAAAAATAGCTATTTGGACATAAATTATGGACATCACCGAACAAAACGAACATTTCTTGTGGAAGTGGGAGTCCTGGGAGTGCATTCCGACGAAGATCAGCAAAGGTAAGTGAAGATTTATAATGCTTTTTATGATTTTTGTTGACTGCACAATTTGGCGGGTAACTGTATGGCTTCCTTTTGTGGCTGAACGCTGTTCTCAGATTATTGAATATTATGCTTTTGCCGTAAAGCTTTTTGAAATCTGACACAGCGGTTGCATTAAGAACAAGTGTATCTTTAATTCTATGTAAAACATGTATCTTTCATCAAAGTTCATGATGAGTATTTATGTTATTTGACGTGGCTCTCTGCAATTTCTCCTGATATTTTGGAGGCATTTCTGAACATGGCGCCAATGTAAACTGAGGTTTTTGGATATAAATATGAGCTTTATCGAACAAAACATATATGTATTGTGTAACATGAAGTCCTATGAGTGTCATCTGATGAAGATCATCAAAGGTTAGTGATTAATTTTATCTCTATTTCTGCTTTTTGTGACTCCTGTCTTTGGCTGAAAAAATGACTGTGTTTGTCTGTGATTTTGCGGTGATTTTGCATAATCGTTTGTGGTGCTTTCGCTGTAAAGCCTATTTGAAATCGGACACTTTGGTGGGATTAACAACAAGACTACCTTTAAAATGGTATAAGATACATGTATGTTTGAGGAATTTTAATTATGAGATTTCTGTTGTTTGAATTTTGCGCCCTGCACTTTCACTGGCTGTTGTCATATCATCCCGTTAACGGGATTGCAGCCATAAGAAGTTGATCCTAACTGACCTAAGACATGGAATTTTTTCCTAAGATTAAATGTCAGGAATTGTGAAAAACTGAGTTTAAATGTATTTGACTAAGGTGTATGTAAACTCCCGACTTCAACTGTATGTGTCCCTTTCCTTGTGAGTGGTAGCTTTAGCATTTAGCCCAGCACATATATTTCCTGTATTCAATGGTTTTTGGTTTGAATGCGTTCCCTATATTCACTGTGGCGACGACATTGTCTATGCACTTATTGATGAAGCCTGTGACTGTTGTGGTAAACTCTTCAATGCTATTGGATGAATCCCAGAACATATCCCAGTCTGTACTATCAAAACAGTCTTGTAACCTTGCTTCTGCTTCATCTGACCACTTCCGTATTGAGCGCATCACTGGTGCTTCCTGTTTGAGCTTTTGTTTGTAAATAGGAAGCAGGAGAATGGAGTCATGGTTAGATTTGCCGAAGGGAGGGCGAGGCAGGGTCTTGTATGCACATCTGTGGGTAGAATTAAAGTGGTCTAGAGTTTTTGATGTGAGGAGAGGTGTTTGTGTTTGTATTTGTATTCATTATGGATCCCCATTAGCTGCTGCCAAAGTAGCAGCTACTCTTCCTGGGGTCCAGCAATATTAAGGCAGTTTATACAATTTTAAAACATTACAATACATTCACAGATTTCACAACACTGTGTGCCCTCAGGCCCCTACTCCACCACTACCACATATCGACAGTACTAAATCCGTGTGTTTGTGTGTGTCAATGTTTGTGTTGCGTCACAGTCCCCGCTGTTCCATAAGGTGTTTTTTTAATCCGTTTTTAAAAAATCTAATTTTACTGCTTGCATCAGTTACTTGATGTGGAATAGAGTTCCATGTAGTCATGGCTCTATGTAGTACTGTGTGCCTCCCATAGTCTGTTCTGGACTTGGGGACTGTGAAGAGACCTCTTGTGGCACGTCTTGTGGGGTATGCATGGGTGTCCGAGCTGTGTGCCAGTAGTTTAGACAGACAGCTCGGTGCATTCAACATGTCAATACCTCTCATAAATAAAAGTAGTGATGAAGTCAATCTCTCCTCCACTTTCAGCCAGGAGAGATTGACATGCATATTATTAATATTACTTCTCTGTGTACATCCAAGGGCCAGCCGTGCTGCTCTTTTCTGAGCCAATTGCAAAAGTCATTTTTTGTGGCACCTGGCCACACGACTGAACAGTAGTCAAGGTGCAACAAATCTAGGGCCTGTAGGACCTGCCTTGTTGATGGTGTTGTTACAGACTTCTCCCCATCTTAGCTACTACTGCATGCGTTTGTTTTGACCATGACAGTTTACAATCTAGTGTTACTCCAAGCAGTTTAGTCATCTCAACGGTGCTCAATTTCCACATGATTTATTACAAGATTTGGTTGAGGTTTAGGATTTGGTGAGTGTTTGGTTCCAAATACAATGCTTTAGGTTTTAGAAATATTTAGGGCTAACTTATTACTTGCCACCCACTCTGAAACTAACTGCAGCTCTTTGTTGAGTGTTGCAGTCATGTCAGTTGCTGTAGTAGCTGATGTGTATAGTGTTGAGTCATCCGCATACATAGAAACTCTGGCTTTACTCAAAGTCAGTGGCATGTCGTTAGTAAAAATTGAAAAAAGCAATTGGTAGTGTTGGTAGAGGTGAGGTAGGAAGGTTTTAAGTCTCCCCAAGTTAAAATATCCACCCACCAGAAATGCTACCTCAGGGTGTGCGGTTTCTTATTTGTTTATGGACCCATACAGTTGGCTGAGGGCCAGAGTGGTGTTGGCTTGGGGTAGAATGTAGACAGCCAGGATGATTACGGATGAGAACTATCTTGGTAGATTAAAGGGTCTGCAGTTTACCATGAGGTACTCTATATCAGGTGAACAAAAGCTCCTGTTAAGGCACTGTTAACACTGATCCCAGAAGAAAGACACTCACTTAAATCCTGCTAGACATTTCACTCTGTACCTTATGTTAAAAAAAAATACCCTGATTTATTTGACAACTTGGGTTCCCAAGGTGACAGGCTTTTCTGTGGCTTGGGGACACATATGAGCACTTTAAGAGGAATTTCCTGGGAGACAGAATTAACTCAGACCTTTGCTGCTGCCATGCAACGTTAACTATATTTCATTGCTGGGGTCACATTAATTAAGACTGTTGGATCCTTGTTCCAGGGGTCTGCTGGAGGAGCTGAAATATTTAAGTGACCTAAAAAAGTCATTTAGAAAGGAGACGACAGAGCCAGAAACCATCTGGTTAGTCAGTGGGTGTGTGTATGTGATTATGTGCTGGCATGTATTCCTAGTACAGTATGTGCTCAGCATTATCTGTAATGAGATACGCAGAGATTTACCTTAATTACATTTGTTAAAAAACTGATTTGCGTATGTAGGTTCGTTGATGTTTTGATTAGGCTCTCTGACTGAATGATTATGGCAATTCAGTTGGTCCCTGCACTTACTATACTTTACATTAATTACCATACTGTAGCTTATCCTTAGTTTTAAGTTATAGTATGTACAGTCTGTACTAAAACTTAAATGAAAGGTAAGCTACAGATAGCTTACCCCCTCATGTATTGCAACACATGAAAGAGTGACAGTACGCCTTTCTTGATACCTGGGAGACATTGGGTTAGTGTTTGTACTCCACTGTATGTGGGCAGAATTCCCTCAGTGCTGTTCAAATGTGAGCATCTTTTCAACTCTTCTTTTTCATCGAGAGGAACCAAGGCTATTTCATCTTTCATCTGCTAGCCACAGGAGAGCCTCTCTGCTCTGCTTTCTGCTTAGATAATGACTGGAGCTCCACTAATTTGTGACACATCTCCACCTCCCCTTATTCAAATACTCTTGGATTTCTGTTGTCTTGTGTTTTCTTGTAGAACGTTTTCACCTTATTGGTAAATATGCTGCCAGTGTGGAGTCAGATTTGAAGTAATTTGTGCAAGTTTGGTTTAAAACTTCTTAGGGCTAGGCCCCTTTTTTCTCAATTTCCGCCTGAATGACATGCCCAAAGTAAACTGCCTGTTGCTCAGGACCTGAAGCCAGGATATGCATATAATTGGTTCCATTGTAAAGAAAACACTTTGAAGTTTGTATAAATGTTAACCTTTCTCGCCCCGGGGTTCCGCTAGCGGAACACCCACAACATTCCGCGAAATTCAAAAATATTTTTTAGAAATATTTAACTTCCACACATTAACAAGTCCAATACAGCAAATGAAAGATAAACATCTTGTGAATCCAGCCAACATGACCGATTTTTTAAATGTTTTACAGCGAAAACACAATATATATTTATGTTAGCTCACCACAATAGCCAAACACACAACGCCATGTTTTCACCGCAAACATAGCTTTCACAAAACCCACAAATAGAGATAAAATAAATCACTAACCTTTGAACAACTTCATCAGATGACAGTCTTATAACATCATGTTATACAATACATTTATGTTTTGTTCGAAAATGTGCATATTTATAGGTATAAATCGTAGTTTTACATTGCAGCCACCGTCACAAATAGCACCAAAACAGCCAGAATAATTACAGAGAGCAACGTGAAATACTTAAATACTCATCATAAAACATTTGTGAAAAATACATGTTGTACAGCAAATGAAAGATAAACCTTTGAACAACTTCATCAGATGACAGTCTTATAACATCATGTTATACAATACATTTATGTTTTGTTCGAAAATGTGCATATTTATAGCTACAAATCGTGGTTTTACATTGTGAATACGGCGCCATAATGCACCAAATTGTCCGGAGATATTTTGGACAGTCACGTAATCTAACCAAAAAACTCATCATAAACTTTGCTAAAAAATACATGTTGTACAGCAAATGAAAGATACACTGGTTCTTAATGCAACCGCTGTGTTAGATTTAAAAAAAATAACTTTAGTACAAGGTACAGCATGCAATATTCTGAGACAGCGCCCAGCCATTCTCCGCCATGTTGGAGCCAACATATTCCACAAAAATACGAAATAACATCATAAATATTATCTTACCTTTGATGATCTTCCATCAGAATGTAGTGCAAGGAGTCCTAGTTCCACAATAAATCGTTGTTTTGTTTTAGAATGTCCATTTCTTCTGTCGAATTAGCAATTTGGCTAGCATAGTGGAGCTCACGTGTCCATCAACTCTTGGCGCATGGAACGAAAAATTCCAAAAGTCACAATAAACATAGAATAAACTGGTCAAACTCAGTTGAAAATCCATCTTTATGATGTTTTTCTCATATGTATCCAATAACGTCGAAGACGGAGCATTTCGTTGTGTATACCTAACGCATTGCAGAAAACAATGTTGTGTTCCCTGGTGCGCAGCTGAATACTGCCAATAGGGCGGACCTGTCACTCCAAAAGCTCTCATTCGGTCTCACATCAAGCTAGACACCCCATTCAACATTCTACTGCCTGTTGACATCTAGTGGAAGGCGTATGAAGTGCATACAGATCCATAAATAAAAGGCAATTGAATAGGCAAGGCCTGACACAGAGCCCCATTTTCAGAATTTTCACTTCCTGTTTGGAAGTTTGCTGCCAAATGAGTTCTGTTTTACTCACAGATATAATTCAAACAGTTTTAGAAACTTCAGAGTGTTTTCTATCCAATAGTAATAATAATATGCATATCGTATGATCTAGAACAGAGTACGAGGCCATTTAATTTGGGCACGATTTTTTCCCAAAGTGAAAACAGCGCCCCCTATTCACTAAGAGGTTAAAATAATGTAGGAAAATATAAGACAATAGATATGGTAGGAGAAAATCCAAAGAAAAACCAACCAGACTGTTTTTGAGAGAGAGACCATCCTCTTAGAACGGCAAGTATAAGGTCATATTGGAAATTAGCTCACTGGATGAAATTCCTATGGCTTCCACAGGGTGTCAGCAGTCTGTTCAAGGTTTCAGGCTTGTAACTTCAAAAACGAATAAGAAATATCAGTTTTAGTACAGGGAAATTGCATGCGCTATGAAGACACCTGCTAAAATTGGTTTCCTATTGAACATACTTCTTTCCGTAATAAATATTATAGTTTGATTACATTTTAGGGTATCTGAGGAGTAAATAGAAACGTATTTTGACTTGTTGAAACAAAGTTTAGGGGTAGATTTTCGGATTCCTTTCTCTGCCTGTTGAACGAGTGGATTACTCAAATCAATGGCGCCAACTAAACAGACTTTTTGGGATAAAATCCTTCTTTATATCTAACAAAACGACACTACATGTTATAGCTGGGACCCTTTGGAAGACAAATCAGAGGAAGATTTTCAAAAAGTAAGTGAATATTTAAACGCTATTTGTGAAATTATGAAACCTGTGCCAGTGGAAAAATATTTTGATGTGGGGCGCCGTCCTCAAACAATCGCATGGCATGTTTTCGCTGTAATAGCTACTGTAAATCAGACAGTGCAGTTAGATTAACAAGAATTTAAGCATTCAATCGATATAAGACACTTATATGTACCTAAAAGTTTAATATCCACAATTTTTATGATTATTTATTTGAATTGC
Organism: Salvelinus namaycush; assembly: GCF_016432855.1. Classification (NCBI taxonomy): domain Eukaryota; kingdom Metazoa; phylum Chordata; class Actinopteri; order Salmoniformes; family Salmonidae; genus Salvelinus; species Salvelinus namaycush. The sequence continues at coordinate 24,545,458 of NC_052337.1, forward strand.
GCGCCCTCCAGTATCACCGGAAGTTGTCCCGCTAGCGGGACGCCTAGCCCTAAATTAACAGCAAGCAATCTTTGTTTAGTGTCATATGGCGCACCACCTGTTACCAACAGCTTAGATTAAAGTGTTTGTCTGTGTATTTACCTTCATTACAATTGGTCTTATTAGTTGGTTTATCCACATTGAGGAAATGTTTGCTTATGATTCAATGAGTCCAGACTGTATGTTTTGAGCGAGAGGCACAGAATGTCACCGACTGACATACTAGAGTCCTCTCTAACAACAGCTTTAGGAGAATATTTTATTTTATTCACCTTTATTTAACTAGGCAAGTCAGTTAAGAACAAATTCTGATTTACAATGATGGTCTACACCGGCCAAACCCTGACGACACTGGGCCAATTGTGCGCCGTCCTATGGGACTCCCAATCACGGCCGGTTGTGATACAGCCTAGAATCGAACCAGGGTCTGTAGTGACGCCTCTAGCACTGAAATGCAGTGCCTTAGACCGCTGCGCCACTCAGGAGCCAACAACCGCACACGTATCCTTCCTTTATATCTCCATGTAATATAGGCATAGCCATATCTGTATGTGTATTATATATATATATAGTCCATGAGCCAGACTATTAGTTTCTTATGAAAGGGCAAGACCAGAGTTCAGGAAGTTAACTTGTTTGCAGTAGCAGTGTCAGGGTAAAATCACTGAGGAAGCTAAGCCAAGCCAGTAAAAAAGCCATTTTACACGGCACCGTGATATAAAATAAGGCCGTGAAAACAAAAAACAACAATCACACAGTGGCAGAATAAATGTATATTCACATACAGTACATTTGTTTCATCACAAAACTGGAGAACAACATCTGTTCCAGCACCATTTAAACTTAAACATTTAAATATCATCAAATCAACAAGGCTATATATGCTTAGTTTAATACACTGAAAACAAACTTAAAGATACCAAAAACAATTTATTCCAATCAATGTTGCTAAATATCATGTGCCTGTCAATGGTACTGATTTACGCGTGCCGCGTGTGCGCGCAAGTAAAACAAAAAGTTGACTCACCCTACTTGTCGACTAGTTGAACGCCAATGCCATCCTCCTCTCTTTCATGTTGAAAAAACAGTCTATGGCTCTGTCATACAGTATGCTTTTAGTTTTTGTTGTCATGGGTTACCTAGCTAAAACGCTTGCTAGCCTAACTTCCTTGCATGGGCAAAAATTAACCAGCTAAGTTAGCCAACTAGTTAACATGAGCCTACTAGGCTACATCTAGGCTACATATTGAACTTCAATCGCCTCAGACCAGTGGCACAGTATATACATTTATGGTTAGATTAGAATCGCCGTCATAATCATTGGCCTGTAAAGAGAATTAAGTCAAAACCACAAGTCTAAATCCACATTTCCATCCATGGCTTAGGAATGGGCCGATTTAGCAAGCTAGCTACAGTACTGCAGGACATAAACACAAGCAGGCCAGAAACAGACATGTTTGTCTGACAATGATGACGTTTTGTTTAGAATGTGATTTGATTGGTGTGAAGCCAAATCCAAACTGTCCTCCGTCTGTGTTAATGATCCCTGTCTTATTGTGCTTGGAAGATGGGGGGTGAGGGACAAGTAACAAAATATGCAGTGTGTTGGCACATTACATATCCATCTGATAGAGAGATAGATAGATGGAGAGCCCACCTACAGGTATGTGCCCGTCCATCTGTTCATCTTCTGTCCCCTCATTCTGCACCAGCACCTTTTTCCTTTCTCTCCACTCTTTTGTGCTTTCTCTTTTTGCCCACCCCTTTCACGTTGTCCCCACCTTATCGTCCCTTTCCCAGTGCCCTTCATTCTTATTTCCCCCCCTGGCTGGTTCACTTGCTCCCCATCCCTCATGTGGCTCAGAAGGAGAGACAGAAATTGGAAGAGGGAAGAGAAATGGAAAGAACAAGATGTGCACTTTGTCTGACCTCTTGTTCAACACCCACGGCTGGGAGATGGTGACTGTTTTGTGTGCTAATACAGTCATTTCTCTCATTTAATTCCTCCGTTTTTTAATGAGAGGACAAACAACTTGAGAATAGTTCTCAGAACCATACAATGCCAATGTGAATTATCTTAAGACCTGTATCGAAAATAAATCAAACTTTTTTCCCTTTTTCCATACGTGTGTGTGTGTCCTCTTCTTCTCTTTCACTCTCTCTGATGTAATATATCTGTAGTCATCTTTAATCTTCCTGTCCCATTGTTCTCTATAGATCACAGGTGAGTGGGAGCAGCCCCTGCAGAATGACAGCAACTGCTGAAGGTACAAACAGCAACACTACAAACAATGAGCCTCTGTTTGATGTCAAGCATTCATCTGGTTCCTGCTCCTACAAAATTGTAGCACTTGTGTGGGCTGAGAGAGAGAGCGAGAGAGAGCGAGAGAGAGAGAGATAGATTTTATCGCTAATTTTGCTGCCCCTAACACAAAATTAAGCAACACAACTACACCCTTTTGACTAAACCTGTACTTTGGCCAAAATATATACAGTTGGGAGGAGAAAACCTCTCCCAACGCTGAGAACCAATTAGTGATCAGGTCAATCATCCCGACCAACCTGGGACACAGTAAAAACAGATGTGCCAGAGTTTAAGACTCAGCACAGAAAGGACACCCCTCCCCAACAGTAGGATCCAGGTGTACCAGATACATATTGGTGGCTATGGCTCCATGTATTATCCTCCATTGGAGGTCAGCTGTTCTCTTATCAATAGGCAGTTTGTATAATGATCGCCAACAGCCTTTTGGGGAGGCACCTGGACCAAGCACACCCGCCCACCTCGTCGATTTTACCCCTTCCAGGGAAGAGGCATGGGACACCTTTACACATATTCTGTACATGGCCTTCTTTCCCACCTCCTTGAACTCCCCCAGCTCCGGGGTATCGAAGGAGAGCAGCATCCCCACGTCCTCCTCGAATACCCCTGCCGCAGCACAGTGCAGGGAACACATAATCCAGACCCTCCTTCCACCGATCAGAATTGGAAGTGTCAGTCACATACTGCAGATGAAGCACTGGCAAGGAGTCACAGACCTCAGCGACGACCTTCTTCAGTAGGCGAGATGATCGGATCCCCGCTCTTTCTCCCAGCTCCTCTAACGATCTATTCCTGTTCCGCATCAGATGACCCAGCTTAGTACACCCCACACCTAACAGGCATGAACGTAGGCTGGCTGAACCCAGAACACGGGAATCGATGCCAGTGTTGTGAAAAAGAGGCTTACTGTAAAGAAAGGTGCTGTGTAAGGACTAGCAAGCAGAGAACAAAACGGAAACCAATTATTCCATGGGTTTATTGGTCTACTTGAAGGACTGTAAACTTAATGGTACTGACAGAAGAACACCAGGAGTTCTTCACTTCCACGGAGGGAGCATGACTTTGCCACCAGTGCCCTCCTCATGTTCTCCAACCCACACAGTGATTTAGTGAGGAGGGCACTCTGTATCCACTCACAGACCCAACAAGTGGCTCAACTGGAGATTGCATAGGAACCTGAAGGGCAGCCTCATGATTAATTCTCCATCATGGTTCTGTCTGTGTGAAACGATCTCCCGGCTATTTGCAACAGAAAGAGACCATTGTACAACCGACAAACACTGCTCTTTGTTGGAAAATAAGAGGAGAATGAGTGAGATGTGACATGTTGATGGACGGTTGTGTGGAGGAGTGGGCCTTGGATATGGTTATATGGCCAGGAGATTTTCGATTCTTCTGATCAGAGCAGGAACAATGTGGGCCCTCTGTTCCTCTTTATTCCTGTATTCTAGACGCCCTTTGATCAGATAATTGCCCCTCAGGCCCGGAGTTTGAAGGCCCTGAGGGTCGCTGTGGCAACGTGGCTCGCCGTCCTATGTTCCATTGAGTGGTCTTTAGTGGGCCCAGCTTCTGTGGGAAGGGGTGCTGTGTGTGCAGAAAGAAACAGGGTGACATGCTCCATGGGGCACGCTGGTCAGTTTAAATAGGTGGTTGCTTATAAACTCAGCAAAAAAATAAACATCCTTTCACTGTCAACTGAGTTTATTTTCAGCAAACTTAACATGTGTAAATATTTGTATGAACATAACAAGATTCAACAGCTGAGACATAAACTGAACAAGTTCCACAGACATGTGACTAACAGAAATGAAATAATGTCTCACTGAACAAAGGGGGGGTCAAAATCAAAAGTAACAGTCAGTATCTGGTGTGGCCACCAGCTGCATTAAGTACTGCAGTGCATCTCCTCCTCACGGACTGCACCAGATTTGCCAGTTCTTGCTGTGAGATGTTACCCCACTCTTCCAACAAGGCACCTGCAAGTTCTCTGACATTTCTGGGGGGAATGGCAATAGCCCTCACCCTCTGATCCAACAGGTCCCAGACGTGGCTCTTCGCTCCGGGCTCTTCGCTGGCCATGGCAGAACACTGAAATTCCTGTCTTGCAGGAAATCACACACAGAACGAGCAGTATGGCTGGTGGCCTTGTCATGCTGGAGAGTCATGTCAGGATGAGCCTGCAGGAAGGGTACCACATGAGGGAGGAGGATGTCTTCCCTGTAATGCACAGCGTTGAGATTGCCTGCAATGACCATAAGCTCAGTCCGATGATTCTGTGACACACCGCATCAGACCATGACGGACCCTCCACCTCCAAATCGATCCCGCCCCAGAGTACAGGGCTCGGTGTAACGCTCATTCCTTCGACGATAAACGCGAATCCGACCATCACCCCTGGTGAGACAAAACCGCGACTCATCAGTGAAGAGCACTTTTTGGCAGTCCTGTCTGGTCCAGCGATGGTGGGTTTGTGCCCATAGGCGACGTTGTTGCTGGTGATGTCTGGTGAGGACCTGCCTTACAACAGGCCTATAAGCCCTCAGTCCAGCCTCTCTCAACCTATTGCGGACAATCTGAGCACTGATGGAGGGATTGTGCGTTCCTGGTGTAACTCGGGCAGTTGTCTTTGCCATCCTGTACCTGTCCCGCAGGTGTGATGTTCGGATGTACCAATCCTGTGCAGGTGTTGTTACACGTGGTCTGCCACTGCAAGGACGATCAGCTGTCCGTCCTGTCTCCCTGTAGCGCTGTCTTAGGCGTCTCACAGTACGGACATTGCAATTTATTGCCCTGGCCACATCTGCAGTCCGCATGCCTCCTTGCAGCATGCCTAAGGCACGTTCACACAGATGGGCAGGGACCCTGGGCATCTTTCTTTTGGTGTTTTTCAGAGTCAGTAGAAAGGCCTCTTTAGTGTCCTAAGTTTTCATAACTGTGACCTTAAATGCCTACTGTCTGTAAGCTGTTAGTGTCTTCACGAACGTTCCACAGGTGCATGTTCATTCATTGTATATGGTTCATTGAACAAGCATGGGAAACAGTGTTTAAACCCTTTACAATGAAGATCTGTGAAGTTATTTGGATTTTTAAGAATTATCTTTGAAATACAGGGTCCTGAAAAAGGGAGGTTTCTTTTTTTGCTGAGTTTATATGTCCTGTTTCACTGTATGTACAAGTGGGTAACCTATACAAGTGTAAGGTGTGAAATGTGTTTTTTGCATATCCCAACTCCCCATGAGTCGCTCTTAGAGAGTGGGGTCACGGCCATGGTGAAAGTTAGGTCTGTATGTGGTAACAATACAGTTTCATATTTAAAGTAAAGATAGGACAGACAGTCTTGGGCAGAGGCTGTTGCATGACTGGATTCCTTCAGCCTCCGGAGATTTGCTGAAAGTCACACAGAGGGACGTGTTTGTGTTTGTTTTGCACAGAGAAAAGCCCTGCTCTGAGTTGAATTGGTCTCTAGTACGCTGTGCAAATATTTCATCTTTGTTGCTATGCTAATGCCTCACTACAGACTATGCAATGGCTCCCAGATGCAGAATGACACAATCACTCCAGCTAGCATCTTGTTTTACAGCAGTGATCCGATCACAACCTACACATTGCACCATACTAGATAGTTTCTCTTGCGCTCTTTCCCCCTCATCATTTCTGTTTCGTGTATGCACACACTCTTTCTCGTTCTTTCTTTCTGTCTCTCTCTCTCGTGGACCGTGCAGGTGTAATGAATGAAAATATGTCCACCATTCATATTGGTGTGCGCGCACACACACGCAAACACATGCATACACACACACACACTTGCAAACACACGCACACAGTATAGTAGGGGAGTGTCGCAGGCTTACTAGGCTGTTGGTTTTTAAAGGTTGTTATTGTCGGGTTTTCAGCTTTGACTTGTTGTGACTTGTTTTTAATTCCTTTTTTAAAAATCACTTAGTGACATGCCTCAATTGCAAAATACAATTTGAAATTCCTGAAATTATTGTATCTAGGATAGACTAAAAGCACAGTTCAGTGGTGGCTTTCAACATTACTCTTTCAAATGTTTCCTTATTTTCATATCTGACCATGTACAATTTTGAACATTAGAACATCTTTGTGTGTGTGTATGTGTGTGTAAGTCATTTGGGAATATAACAGGTGATTTCTGTGAGTAACTCATCCACCTGTCTGTTGTAAAATAATGTCTTCTTTGCTGGGGGCTGATTTGGGTATAATCCAAAACGCCATTATGGAAGAACAAATGATGCTTATTCTTCCATAATACTTTCTCTTGCTGTTAGATTTAGATTTGTCTCAACACAAAGACTATTTCTTCATAAAATGCTATGGCAAATGCCCAAGAGATAATGTGAATCTTCAATTATGCACACATATCAACACAGTAGTACAGAAGTTTCTGAAATAGGACATTGTTTATTGAACACTACGAAGCATGTTTGACATGGGCATGAGTGGTCCGCTCTAACATCCAGCAATCTTGTTTATAAAGTTTCATAAAACTCCTGGTATAATAATACAAATGATTAATAATATAACAACACGTATAACAGTAATAATAATACAATTATTTTTTATGAAACAACATTCCTATCAACTCTCCCACCTCTCAATAAATGTATATTTCACTGAGTAATGGCACTGGAATGGTTGTAAGCTTTGTCTTCTGCACACTTCAGTCGGAAGTCCGCAGTCAAACGTTTTAGACCATACAAGGATGATGTATGCTTATGTTTTGAAGTAGTGACATTTTATTATTTTCTTAAAAGCACTTTGGAAGTCCTTGTTGAAGTATGCGTAAATTATGGGATTCAGTAGGGAGTTGGAGTACCCGAGCCAGTTAATGACGTCCTCGAGCCACTTTGGCATTTGGCACGACTGGCAAAAGGGCATTACCAGGGCAACGATAAAGAAAGGCAACCAGCAAAATATAAAAGTGCCCATAATGATACCCAGGGTCTTTACCGTTTTGCGCTCTCTGGCCATGGCCATCTTTCTCTTTGCCTCCATGTTCTTATCGTGTCTGCTCTCAAAGAGCGGTTCGGAGTTGGGGGTGTTGGGGAGTGGCAGGTTGTTTTTCGAGTTGCTGTGAACCTCGATGATCTCCAGCGACTCACCGTCCTCCGCGTGCTTGACCGCGCCGTTTACGCACAGGGTCGGTTTGGGCTTCACGCTCCTCTTCCAGCTTTTACTCGGGTCGCCGTTGGTCCTCTTGTGAAAAAGAGTAGGGGACAGTCCCAAGCAAGAATCAGACACTTTCTTTTTATCTGTTTTACGCACTGTTCTCCTGATTCTAAACCTGGCGGCTTTGAATATCCGTCCATATAAGACCAACATGAGTATCAACGGAATGTAGAACGCGCCGAATGTTGAGTAGATTGTGTACCATGGGTCTCGACTTATCATGCACTGCTCGGGGTTTGCTATGTCCTCCGCCTTACTACTCGGCTGGGAACGCATGATCAACATGGGTGGAACAGAGATAGAGAACCCGACAAACCAAGTGACACTGATCAGAACCGCCGCTCTTCTGGGCGTCCTCTTCTTCATATACTCTATGGGTTCGGTAATGGCCCAGTACCTGTCCAAGGCGATGGCGCACAGGTGCAGAATGGATGATGTACAACATAACACATCTAAAGAGATAAAAATATCACACGGTACCTGTCCGAGAGCCCACCTGTTTAAGACTTGGTAAAGGGCCGCCATTGGCAACACCAGAACCGATACCATCAAGTCAGTCACGGCCAGAGACCCGATCAGATAGTTCCCTACATTCTGAAGATTTCTCTCCAGGGCGATAGCTGCAACCACACACGCGTTACCAAATATGGCACAGAGAATGAGCGCAGCCAGGAGAAAGGACGGGAAGATTTGGGAACTTAGTTTCACCTCCTCGGAATCAGCTGTCGAGGTTTCGTTTTGAGAATCAAATAGAAACCATGCGGCCGTCGAGTTGTTTCTTTCCTCCATGTTGATGAAAAAGGAAGCGCTCCTCAGTTACATTGTGTCATCTCCCGTGCCCAATAGAGCTCCACCCTTGGAGAGCGCATTGTGATCTACAGCTGGACTCTGCGCTGCGCGCTCAGCATTGTATGCACTCTGTGCCGGTTGGTGACGACTGACGAGAGGGTTCATTTATACCAGTGATGGAAAATACGTCAGTTGGCTGTGAGATTGAAAGAGATGTTCTGTCCGCACCAACAGTTGGACTCTCTGAGAGAGTGCGCGCAGTGAGATGCAGGTGCTATCATCCCTTTACCAACAGGATTTGAAAGAGCACTAATAACAATGAATTGGCATAGACACACACGCGCGCGCGCGCGCGCGCACACGCACGCGCACACACACACTAGTTTTCAACGTTTTTATTTGTATGACGTATTTATTATTCAATGTTTAGATATGAGCAATAGCCTAAATTATTCTAGAAAACCACAGCTGTAACGGAAACCATAGGACTATGCCTGTCCTTTCCAATTACGAAAATATTACAAACGAATCTGCCATTGCTGTTCTTGCTTAACAAATAAAGATATGGAATTTATTGAAGTTATTTCTCAGATCAGCACCATGGACAGCGTACCTCGCTGTGATCAGGTCTGATGCTGCCACCTGGCGTAGACCTACATGGCAGAGTGGATTACTTGTGAAGTTTGGTGCATCTGACGCTCCGTAACAAAAAGCAATGACGTCATTGTCCTCTAACTTTCGGACGAATTTTTCTTCTATTAAATTGTTAATTAATCGTTTCGAAGGGAAAGCATAGGACTTTGGAAATCCCAGGTAGGATATGTTATTTTTTCAGTATGGCAATTGTTTCAAAAGCCATCGTCATAAACATTTGCATTTGTCTAAAAGAATGAACAGAAATGTTGAACTAGCTGCACACCGCCTCACGAGAAGAGAGGAGTTTAGTTTTTAGATTGTTGCTTGCTAGATTTAGCTCAGCTGGCATGGCTAGTTTTGTATTTCACGCTATTAATAATAATCATTGACATTTGGATGTTGCCTTTTTTATTGTATTTTTTATTTACGTAGTAAATTATAGACTATCTAAATAAAGCCTAAATGTTTATTAGCTGTTATATCATGAATTTGGCGTGACGCTACTGTATAGGGCCATGGCCATGCACGGTTAGAGTAACTGCATCCAAGGTTGAGTAGATAGGCCTACTGTCTCAATTTTGACTCTTAGTTGAAATGTTGTCAGTTATGTTAAAATGAAGGCTATATACGAATATAGGTACACATACAGTAAACCGTTTTCCAGCAGTTTTTCTGAAAACTCAAGAGTCATCATCACATGGATCATATTGTAATTCAACCTGATTTGGGTTCATCTTCTAACAGTGCTTCAGAAAAATTCCCATTAGCCTTATCACCTGTGCTGAATGCATATCACATGTTCTGGTATCCTCTCCATGAGAGGAAATACATGCTCCCTACCTATTTGTCTGTGTGTTGGCATTTAGCCTACTGTGCCCACTTTTTCATTGATTCTGTGGCAGATGAGAGCAGCAGACATCGGTCTCCATGGACAACCCAGGGGCGGTGGCTATGCTCCGCTGCAGAAAGTGTCGTAAAGGCTTTGTAGACACAACATGCCTGCATCCGGTGAGTGACGGGGTTACTTTTCCAGCTAGTATAGTGTATGTAAAGCACATAGGAAAGCATTCTAGCTCTGACTCCCAAGGCAATATTTCAGAGGCTGTCCATCAAGCATCTCATGCTGCGTTCGCACAGGCAACCCAATTCTGATGTTTTCCACTAATTGGTATTTTGACCAATCACATCAGATCTTTTTCAGAGCTCATCTGAAGAAATCAAGAGAATTGGGCTGCCTGTCTAAACAAAGCCTCAGAGTAGGAATGCTGATCTAGGATAATTTCCCCCCAGTCCATGTAATCTTATTTATTGTAATCTAAAAGGCAAAACTGATCCTAAATCAGCACCCCTACTCTGAGACATTTGTTACACACAGCCCCTGAAGGGCCCTGCCTTAGACTGCAAAAACATCCAAGTAATGTTGAGTGTAGTAAAGGTCAGTGACTGCAGTCCAAACAATCCAGTCATTCCCTCCTAAAGTTCATGAAGTCATGACCTAACCCGGTGGAACCAGACGGATCCATAGCTCACATTCTGATTCATGTAACTGTGACAGTGTTGCTTCCATCCTTCTCCTTGCCCCAACCAGGGTTGTAAAGAAGGGGTCAGCAACACATTTTATTTTGCCCCCCAAAGTTTTTAGAATAAAAAATGTATATATAAAAAAATACTAAAACTACCAGGAATTCAACTAAAAGTCTGTTCCCAAGTGTTCCCACAAATACAAGATTCTCAATGTAATCAAGGTATGAAAGGATTGTTATTTTCAAATTCCATCTCTTTTTGGGTTTAGTTGTCAATATGCACTGTACAAGTTATCTTAATTATGTTCACCATCCTCTCTGACAAAAATCGGCCCATGGCTGAATCTAGTTTCCTACCCCTGATGTAAAGTCTCTCAGTGGTAGGTGAGAAAATAGAGCAGCACGTGTCTTTTAGCATTTTATTAGCATCCCCATTAGTCACTGCTAACACAGCAGCTACTCTTCCTGGGATCCACACAAAACATGAAATGCTACAAAACATCAATAGACAATAACAACTCAAGGACATAACTACACACATTTAATATAAGTATATACACTTTCATACACTTAGGCTACTGTACATCACTATAGACAACAACACATAGCTTTCGCAACGCACAGTGCTGCTTTTACCTAAACCACTTAAAACGCACTCATTCAACCAATTATACATTCACATTTCCCCCGGCACATACATTTCACTATTCTGCTTATATGAAATAAACAAAACCGTGCATCAGACGGAGTTTCACCATAGGTCCTTCACTCCTGTTCAGTTCATAAAAGGAAAAGAGCAATGTTTCTTCAGTAGGGAGAGCCAGGCTGGTGTTATAACATATGGTTAGGAGTTGACCGGGTCTGTACTGGGTAAAGATGGGACTTTATCTCCCTACAGATAGTGCCTAATGATGACACAACGGCAGCAGGTACATGCAGTGTCTGGCACATGAACGTTGATACACTGCCAGAGTGGATACTGACGTCAGTTCACCAGGTAAGGGTTTGTGTTTGTACAGCTGTGTGCTAGTGTTTGATTTGCACTGTGTTCTTTTGTAACTTTTGAATACAAATTTGAGACAATCCTATCAGTTCTGATGTCCTCTTTCTGCAGGCCCAGTGGACAGTGGGGAAGCTGAACTGCGAGAACTGTGGTGCTCGCCTGGGTGGCTTCAACTTTCTCAACAACACCAAATGCCCCTGTGGTCAGGAGTCCACCGTGCACCTTAGCAAGAGTCGGGTCGACCAGGACCATAAACGCTACCTTCATGTGGTCAGACCGCAGACGACGAGAGGTAGGGGAGGACCGGGCTGCCTGAAGGGCGAGTCGGGGGGTTCTCACAGTGAGCAGGACGGGTCAGAGGTCGGGGAAGACTTTCTGGTTGGCTCACAGCTCTGCTGTACTTCTGTGTCCCGCCTTACCACTGAGAGCCGACCAATCACAACACACCCAGATGCATTTTTCCAGTTGGCTGACATCAGAGCCACCCAATCAGTTCCATTGAGCTCCCCCAGCATTGTTTCTCATATGAAGTCTGGTGCGAGGGGCAGGTTGGAACCCTCCTGTAGCTCTGGCTCCCAGACTGGCCCTGTAGAAGTGACTGAGGGAGAGGTGAGGACTGGGACAGAGCAGCTGCCCCATTCACCTGTTGTGTCCTACACCCCTCATCTATTTGCAACTAGTATTATTAGGTCACCTACCTGCTCATCACCTCTGACTAGAGAGGCCCCTGGTTCTCGTCTTCTCTCCCTGAGAGGGCCAGGTGTCTCCCACATCCCTGGAGAACAGGAGGAGGACGTGGAGGAGGAGAGAAGGGGAACCCCCACAGAGCTCCAGGCCCAGCTAGTAGCCAACAATGCTTCTCCAGCCATACAAAGGTTCAGCAAGAGAGAGAAGAACCGGCTGAAGAGCCAGAGGCGGAAACAGAGGAAGAAAGAGCGCTGGCTCCACTCCCAGGAACAGGTGAGAATTGGTCATGGCCTCAATTGAGATCGGACGGTTATTTACAGGTAGAGAGAAAGAGACACTTGCTTTGGCAATGTTAAAATATGTTTCCCATGCCAATAAAGCCATTGAATTGAATTGAGATAAGTGTCGGTAAGAAAGACATCTGGCTGTAACAGAAATGTCTCATGGAGTTATGCATGTAATGGTAAGTCAAACATTCATACAGTTTAGTTTGTCCAGTATTTTAGTTACATTGCATTTTTGTGAGATTATTCTTGACCATTTTGTTGAGCTGACAAGAAGACCACAGTGGAGTCCCTGTGGTTGTTAGTCTGACACTGTTTACCACAAGCAGTTACATGTATGACACACATTTCAAAGTCCTTCACCTTACTTTTACTGTGTCTGGAAGGGGGAAAGTTATATCTTGCGTTTGATAATGTCGTCGCCCATCAGCTAAGCAAACACAAACACAGAAGATTAGTGAGTTGGGTGTTGCCTGCCAGGTGGGTGACTACATTTCCCTGTGTTGTCAGCAGTAGCAGAGAGATTGTTGGTTGACAGTGGCCAGTGTGGACCTACAGTGTATATGATTGAGAGACACTTACAGTACTGTGGAGTGTGGACTACAGGTACTACGCTTGTTCTAGTCTAACTGACCATAGAAAAGAACAACATTCTCTTGTGGATGTACCAAGATTAGAGGTTGATTTATGTGGTTTGATAAAGTTGGCTAATCTTGTGCCAAGATGAGTTTCATTGTTTTTGGTTGATAGCTTGTAAACTCAAGCCCTTCCACGAACCACTCTCGTCATGGTTACAGTCGGTCTCTGTGATATGGGTATCTGAATTGGGGTGACTAGTGCATGTCAACAAGCCGTCCATTCTGCCCAAACCATAGACTCTATTGCCGGTCAGTATTCTCTCACAATGACACTCGACGGGCTGATTGGAGTGCTCTCATATCATATGTGAGCATCATGTGCAAAGTGAACAAAGAGATGTAAAAAGCAACAAATGGGCCAAATGTCCCCTCCCTTTCCGAAATTCAGAAGATGCAAGCACCTGCGTAATTGTGATTTGTCCAAATGATCAGTGATGACAAATCAAAGTGCCAGAAACAAAGTTCCTCGCTAGTCGTTGCATCCCACAGTCTGTTGACAGACGCTATGATACCATTTATGTTACGTGTGTCTGTCCACAAGAGATTAGTAGTGCTACTGTGTTACTGTTGGATATTATTTTCCATATTGCCTCACTATTATTTTATCTTATTGTATATAGAGTGTGACAGGGCTGGTAACAGACAGTGAGGAGGTGGACAGAGAGGGCTACACCTGCGCTGTGTGCCTGGATGTCTACTTCAGTCCCTATAGCTGTCACCCCTGTGGCCACATCTTCTGTGAGCCCTGCCTCCGCACGCTGGCCAAGAACCGGCCGGCCAACACCCCCTGTCCCCTCTGCCGCACCCTCATCTCACACACACTCTTCCAGAAAGGTGAGCTACGGCATCAATTTATTGTGCATACTCCTCCCAATGGTTCCGTTATTGATAACAAATAGCTGTTTTCTCCATAGCTGTAAATAGTAAGAAGCCCTTTGAGAGTTTTAACTAAATTTGTTTAATTGCCTTTTGGTTTCAGAGCTCAACCAGACAGCTAAGAATTTTTTCCCGAAGGTCTACCACTCACGGAAACACAACTTTCAAAAAGCCAACTGTGCTAAATTGCCTCTTCCCAACTGCCGAAAACGTTTCCGCATCTTTTGGGGTAAGGTATATTGTGGATGTGGATATATTGTGTGTTGCTTGCAGTAGATATCTGATCATCTGTAACTCAGTTTGTCTTATTTTTGTGCGGTCTTGTAAGCTCTTATGCAACAAACATGTTATAATTCTCATGTAACTAATGAATTTCTCACAAAGTGAATGTCTCTTTTAGTTAACTAGCATGCCAAGCTTGAGCAGTACTAAACAAAAACCCATTATTGTAAATGTGTACTCTAGGGACTGTGTCTGCCTCCCTCTCTGACCCCAGTTTTCCTGTTTGTATCCCAGGGTACCAGGGGCAGGTGGCTCCAGGGAGGTGGTGGCACTTTGCCCCAGCAGGCTTCGCCCTGGATGCCTTGGACCTGGCCGACATGCGCGGCTGGTTCTTCGATATTGACCTGGTCATCATCTACATTCACTCTGTCAACTGGATACTGGCCCTGCTGGTTCTTTGCTTTCTAGCATACTTCTTCTTGTCTTGAGTGCTGTTCGTGTGTTTAGCCAGTGATGGCTGACCTCTAAAAATGGTACAGCTGGGGTTTCTGGGTGATGTAGTATTGTGCCTAATAGTGCTTACTGCCAGGTAACTCACCTGTCACCTCCATATGTTAACTGGAATCATGAGCAGTCTTGAGTGGAACTGGAACTGTGAGGTGTTTTTTTGTTGCAGTTTTGGAGGTCATATATATAGAAATACTAGTACTCACATGAAGTTGTGTAGATGGGCTTATTTCATATTTTGTGAGAGTTTTACCCAAAATGTTTTTACTGTAAATCCAAAATTGTTTTATGAGGGATAGAAGTGTAATAGAAGTGAAAACGAAAGACCAATAATTATTATTGTTTAAAAAAAAATCAGGTTAGGAAATGCACAGAGATCTATAATAATAGGCCTATTTTGACAGATGTATGACCAGTGGGCCCGCTCTGTCAAGGACTTCCCTCAGGTCATCAACATGAAGGTAGCATAATCACATACAGTACCAGTCAAAAGTTTGGACACACCTACTCATTCCAGGGTTTTTCTTTATTTTGACTATTTTCTACATTGTAGAATAACATGAAATAACATGTGGAATCATGAAGTAAGCAAAAAAGTGTTAAACAAATCAAAATATATTTTATATTTGAGATTCTTCAAAGTAGCCACCCTTTGTCTTGATGACAGCTTTGTACCCTCTTGGCATTCTCTCAACCAGCTTCATGAGGTAGTCACCTGGAATGTGTTTCAATTAACAGGTGTGCATTGTTAAAAGGTAATTTGTGGAATTTCTTTCCTTCTCAATGTGTTTGAGGCAATCAGTTGTGTTGTAACAGGGTAGGGGTGGTATACAAAAGATAGCAAGTCCAAGTCCATATTATGGCAAGAACAGCTCAAATAAACAAAGAGAAACGACAGTCCATCATCATTCCTTTCAGACATGAAGGTCAATCAATATGGAAAAGGTCAAGAACTTTGAAAGTTTCTTCAAGTGCAGTTACAAAAACCATCAAGCACTATGATGAAACTGGCTCTCATGAGGACCGGCACAGGAAAGGAAGACCCAGAGTTACCTCTGCTGCGGAGGATAAATTCATTAGAGTTAACTGCACCTCAGAAATTGCAGCCCAAATAAATGCTTCACACAGTTCAACAGACAAATCTCAACAACTGTTCAGAGGAGAATGCGTGAATCAGGCCTTCATGGTCGAATTGCTGCAAAGAAACCACTACTTAAGGACACCAATAAGAAGAAGAGACTTGCTTGGGCCAAGAAACACAACCAATGGACATTAGACCAGTGGAAATCTGTCCTTTGGTCTGATGAGTCCAAATGTGAGATTTTTGGTTCCAACCGCCGTGTCTTTTTGAGACGTAGAGTAGGTGAACGGATTACCTCCGCATGTGTAGTTCCCACCGTGAAGCATGGAGGAGGAGGTGTGATGGTGTGGGGGTGCTTTGCTGGTGACACTGTCTGATTTGATTTAGAATTCAACGCACACTTAACCAGCATGGCTACCACAGCATTCTGCAGCGATACACCGTCCCATCTGGTTTGCGCTTAGTGGGACTAACATTTTTCAAAAGGACAATGACCCAACACACCTCCAGGCTGTGTAAGGGCTATTTGACAAAGAAGGAGAGTGATGGAGTGCTGCATCAGATGATCTGGCCTCCACAATCACCCAAACTCAACCCAATGAAGATGAGTTGGACTGGAGAGTGACGGAAAAGCAGCCAACAAATGCTCAGCATATGTGGGAAGACTGTTGGAAAAGCATTCCAGGTGAAGCTGGTTGAGAGAATGCCAAGAGTGTGCAAAGCTGTCATCAAGGCAAAGGGTGGCTACTTTTAAATATATATTGATTAGTTTAACACTTGTTTGGTTACTACATGATTCCATATGTGTTATTTCATAGTTTTGATGTCTTCACTAGTATTCTACAATGTAGAAAATAGTACAAATAAAGGAAAACCCTTTAATGAGTAGGTGTGTCCAAACTTTTGATTGACAATGTACATCTCATATAACTATAAACTTTTTATTCAATATGCACTACAAGACCTAAAGTATGTGGATACCTGCTCGGTGAACATCTCATTCCAAAATCATGGGCATTAATATGGAGTTTCCCCCTTGCTGCTATAACAGCTTCCACTCTTCTGGGAAGGCTTTCCTCTAGATGTTGGAACATTGCTGTTGGGTCAAGGGCGTTACTGAGGTCGGGCACTGATGTTGGGCGATTAGGCATGGCTCGCAGTCGGCGTTCCAATTCATCCCAAAGGTGTTCTATGGGGTAGAGGTCAGGGCTCTGTGCAGGCCAGTCAAGTTCTTCCACACCTATCTTGACAAACCATTTCTGTATGAGCCTCGCTTTGTGCACTGGGGCATTATCGTGCTGAAACAGGAAAGGGACTTAAGTTGGATGCACAGAATTGTCTAGAATATCATTGTATGCTACAGTGTTAAGATTTCCCTTCACTGGAACTAAGTTGCCTAGCCCAAACCATAAAAACCATCCCCAGACCATTATTGCTTCACCAAACTTTACAGTTGGCACTATGCATTGGGGCAGGTAGCGTTCTCCTGGCATCTGCCAAACCCAGATTTGTCAGAGGGACTGCCAGTAAAGTGTGATTCATCACTCCGGAGAACGAGTTTCCACTGCTCCAGAGTCCAATGGTGGAGAACTTTACACCACTCCAGCCAACGATTAGCATTGCGCATGGTGATCTTAGGCTTGTGTGCGGCTGCTCAGCCAGGGAAACACATTTCATGAACAGTTTTTCTGCTGGAGTTGCTTCCAGAGGCAGTTTGGAACTCGGTAGTGAGTGTTGCAACCCAGGACAGATTATTTTTACGCGTGTAACAGTATAACTTTAAACCGTCCCCTCGCGCGAACCAGGGACCCTCTGCACACATCAACAACGGTCGCCCACGAAGCATCGTTACCCATCGCTCCACAAAGGCCGCGGCCCTTGCAGAGCAAGGGGAAACACTATTTCTAGGTTTCAGCGCAAGTGACGTAACTGATTGAAACGCTATTAGCGCGTACCCTCTAACTAGCTAGCCATTTCACATCCGTTACACTCACCCCCCTTTCAACCTCCTCCTTTTCCGCAGCAACCAGTGATCCGGGTCAACAGCATCAATGTAACAGTATAACTTTAGTACGTCCCCTCGCCCCGACACGGGCGCGAACCAGGGACCTTCTGCACACATCAATAACGGTCGCCCACGAAGCATCGTTACCCATCACTCCACAAAGGCCGCGGCCCTTGCAGAGCAAGGGGAAACACTACTTCTAGGTTTCAGAGCAAGTGACATAACTGATTGAAACGCTATTAGCGCGTACCCGCTAACTAGCTAGCCATTTCACATCCGTTACACGCGCTACACGCTTCAACACTCGGCGGTCCCGTTCTGTGAGCTTCTGTGGCCTACCACTTCACGGCTGAGCCCTTGTTGCTCCTAGATGTTTCCACTTCACAACAACAGCACTTGACCGGGGCAGCTCTAGCAGGGCAGAAATTTGGCAAACTGACTTGTTGGAAAGGTGGCATCTCTATGAGGCGCTACATTGAAAGACTCTGAGCTCTTCAGTAAGGCCATTCTGCTGCCGATGTTTGTCTATGGAGATTTTATACACCGATTTTATACACCTGTCAGCAACAGGTGTGTGTGAAATAGCCGAATCCACTTATTTGAAAGGGTGTCCACATACTTTTGTATATATAGTGTATTTTAGTGCTGTTGCAATTTTGTGTGTTACAGGGACTCATTGTAATATTTTGTCTTACCAGTGTGTCATTCAGTGTATTACCAATGATAGACATCTTATATACATTTTACAGAACAAATTGCCAAATCTCTGGTAAGTTATGTGTCAAATGTACAGTTTTCATTGGTTTGCAATTGTGGTGACAATAATACATGGGTTTGCTTGCAGCCAACAGTAGTAGCCTGTATGTCTGTATTCTTCTGTATCTCACATTGGTCGGGGAGGCTGCGATGTGCGTAAATTGATGAGATTTACTTTGAGCATTCATATTCCTGCTGGTCTTTGAATGTGCTGTTGCTCATGCCAGATACGAATAATATTTGGAGATATTTGCGTTTATTCTCAATACTTTCCTGCGACAGACCCGCTTGCTTTGGAGTCGTCGACGCCTCAACAGTTAACGGGATGCCGGAGCAGTGACAAATGGTTGGCCCAGCTCCCGGTGAATTCGCTTCTCATGTGAAGGCACGACAGAAGACCGTTCAGCCGCAGTTGGCCTTCTGCTTGGGTGAAGGTGACTCGCTTCGCCGCTGAGGAGAGAGATGCAGAGAAGAAGCTGCAAGCCGTACACTACTTGCTGTCGTCCTGCAAGCTGAACATACGAATATTATAGATAGGCTGTCCGTGGGATTTTATCAGTGACTGTATGCATGTGTTCTGCACCGAACGGGCGCATTAACCGCCCCAGATCCGCAGCGAACATTTTCCAGCTCGGCAAACCACCGCAGAGGGACCCCGAGCGCCGGGAGAGCACCGAGAGCGCGCGGAAAGCCCAGCGGGCCGTAGGCGACTGTAGGATGGTGAGATATGATCTATCGTGCATTGGTAAAAGCAATGGAGTCATTTCTGCCGTACTAGTATAAGAGCAGACACTGTATCCTATATATATTTTACCCACAACAAATTAAAATGCGCAACGCTAGATATTCTAAATATAATTAACCAGAGACATTTTCTTACCATTTATCTGCCAACTAAGTCGTAGATGGGAGTCCAGGAGCCATAGAGAAATTCATTTAAGAATGTCCTTGAATGGTTTCTTAACGCTTTAAGGTGCGATAGACTAAATAATGTATGTTGCACTCAGAAGGGCATGCCACAAGGATAGCTACTACAATATTACACCAATGTGCCACAATTAGTAGTTGTGTGTATATATCTATGTATATATATATATATATATGTGTGTGCGTGTCTTTATAGTGCAATAGTGTTATTAAACTTTAGGCCTATATTGGGCCCTTGAAACCGTATGGAGCTATGCATTGACTTGCTGAAAGGGGATATTTGTACATGTTGCTTCTCAGACTGTCCAAGAATTCAACACTCTAGTGGCGCTGTACCGAGAACAGGTCATCTCTATTGGGGAGATTTCTGCCGATTGTCCCTCTTTACGGGCCGTGCTGCACCGTACCAGGACCAAAGGATGCGCTATGGCCCAAGCTGCTCATCAGAACCTCACCGTGATATCTGGGTCTGGGTAAGGAATCTGCGTCTACGATATACGGATAGGCTACAATTTAATGAATGTGATCTGTTGACATCTTCAATCGTCACTGGGGCTGTCCACGGTGCTAGTGTGTCAATCCAAGCCCTGCTATTCGACAGGATAATTAAATACAGTAGCAGGGTTGGGTTCAATTCCATTTCAATTCAGAAAGTAAACCAAATTCCAATTCCACGTTTTACTAAAACCCATTAAAGATAATTTATTTGGAATTTCAGTGTAGACTACTTCCTGAATTGACTGGAATTCAAATAAAATGTACCCCAAGCCTGTACAGTGGGCTACTTGGAATCTATGATACAGTTACTGGACGTGATATGTTGATGTCTTCAATTGCCGCTGGAGCTGTCCTTGTTGCTAAGTGTAATCTACTCATAAATGATCTGCTCTTCGCTTAGCCATTAAAGACCCCTCACACCTCCAATCCCTTTAGAGCAAGGATGGGCAATTAGCGCCTGCGGCCCCCCTTATGTAGGCCCATGATCAACAAAAATGTTACTTAGGCCCTTATGTGCATGTGTGGGTATGGATGTGGATATGTAGACCCTTAAGCCACTGTGGCCCCCCATGATGAGTTCAGATTTTTTGTGGTCCCCACCAAAGTTGCCCACCCCTGCTTTAGAGCCAGGGGGATTCACGAAGGGCTAGAATAGGAGCCAGTGATAAGATTTGAAACTGTCCATTCTCCTACTGTATGTGTATGTGTTGTAGGCCAGAGGATGGGGAGATCCACCCAGAGATCTGCCGGCTCTTCATCCAGTTGCAGTGCTGCCTGGAGATGTTCATCACGGAGATGCTCAAGTCCATGTGTCTATTGGGGGTACTGCAGCTCCACAGGAAAGGTGAAATACCAATCTCAACCAGCAGAGGGCAGGATAGTTCAGATAAATGTCAAGATAGAGAGTAGTATGTCTACACACAATGAAATAAGTAGCTACAATATGAAATACATGGCATCACAGGTTACCCAGTATTATATGTTGATCATATCCCAGGAAAGGATTCGTACCCGGAGCCCAGGCTGGACTTCAAGATGGATGAGAGTTCTGATGTACCCATCCTGGAGGAGCGCTCCTCCTCACCTGTGGACTACCAACATGAGTCCTGGCTAGTGTGCACCGATATTGAAAACATAGAGAGGTATAGTGTAATGCAATATGCTTACACACTCATGGTCTCTCGTGGTCAACAGAAAGCCCAGGCCACATAGTACTGTTTAAGCCATACATTAATAGAATTATCAACAGATTGGACATTACAAGTTATAGTAGACGTTCGTGTTTCAGTTTGTGTGTAGGCTTCCTCTGTGACCATGTAGAGGTAGTAAATGGATTTACCCATGATTCACCCTGTCTCCTCAGGGACATGCGAGAGATGAGAAACCTACTCAGCAAACTTAGGGAGACCATGCCTTTACCACTAAAAAACCAAGGTAAGTAGCATTTGTACTGTAAGAGTGTGTTAAATCATGAAAGATACACGAGATGGAAGGCACTGCACTGTACTCAGGCTCCTCTGTCTGTGTTGTCTAGATGACAGCAGTCTGCTGAATCTCACTCAATACCCACTAGTCAGGCAGAGGAAGAGGCGCTTCTCTGGGTTCTGCTGCCTGGTGTCTGGCTGAGTCAGTCGGGTCCTGCAGGCAGCAGCAAGGGCAGCACACCAACCCTACACAACACCTTACATGTTATTACTGCCATTTGGGGAAGGAACTTTCTGATCAGTCTGTCTTTATTTTGTAATATGATTATATGTAGAAAAAGCTATTCAAATATAATGTTACAAACATGCATATTTTGCTATTATATTATTCAAGCTGTCTCTCTTTGTAGAAAAGGAGGACCCTTAGGTCTATAGACGAGCACAAACAGATGTGCCAAACTGATGCCATGAGAGATGCAGTATGTTGGTAGACAGCTTTGCCTTTAGACATCTTCCTCAGAATGTCATTATATTTCTTCACTGTGCAATGCTTCTTTTGCAGTCTTCCATGAAAAGGAAATCTGTCTCCAACTTACTTTTTCCATCACAAGGGCTTTGCAATGCTCCATATCAAAAACATTTCTCATTTAATGTAAATACAGTATATAAATGGTGGTAAATGTTTTGTATGAAACTTTCTTTGAATAATTTAACTATTGATTATCTAAAGATTGGATGTCTAAATCGTTTGCATTGATTTATTTTGATGTCTTGGCCGAAAGTGTACAGCATGAATATTGCTATTTGTACTGTGGTAGATGTGTAGTGTATAGATGTTGTGCTATAGATTGTTCTACGGCTGACAGTATGTATAGGCCATTTTATAATGTGAATAAACTTTTTGTATTTAAATAATCCTTTTTTTGTCTGGTTTATAGAGAGGCTCTGATCTGTTGTTTCTTGTTGGTTTCAGAGCCCACACATGATGTCCGCTTAAAGTATACTTCAAATGAAGGAGACAAATGGACCTATTCTTTGTAGTTATGGGTACTTGCAAAGCTATAAACTTCATCAATCACAACATGAAACCATTTTATATTTTATCAGTGTGACAGGAACTCAGTGTTCCACCCATGACCCCTCTCTTTCCACACTCAAGGGAGTGTCAGGGGTCAGAGTTGTAGAGACAACTTACAGCTGGTTAATGTTACTGGAATCTGGAATTTCCAGACACTTCTTCCAGTAAGGGGACAGGATGGAAGGTTGCGAAAGGAGGGTTTGGAAGACTTGGGAACTTTGAACTTTGTGTTGTCATGGCTTACAGGCTGACTACACCGCTCGCGTTGCAAAATAAATGTAGAAATCTAGGTTATTCAATTATTGTACCCACACTGCTCGCGTGCGCCAACGAGCGTCTGCGTTTCCAAGGGCTAAAATAGAAGTCAGTTCTATTTGTGACGCAGATCGCGCTGCAAGTCCTGCCTCTCCCATCTCCTCATTGGTTTATAGAAGTAGGTACCCACGTGCCATCTCATTGGTTATACCCACGTGGGTGACTGAAAGACGAACGAGGTCGGTGGCGGTAATGCACCTAATTTCTGAAAGTTGCCAATCGCAATATAAAGTCCAGAGAAGAAATAGCCTGGAAGGAGGAGAGATGACTAGAAATGATTCGGTTGACCATTTTATGTGTGGATTACTTGTCGGAGTAGAGGACCTTGTGCATTTCAGGTAAAATAACAACTCAATGTTTATATCCCAGGACAAATTAGCTAGCAACAGCAAGCTATCTAAATAGGACAAATTAGCTAGCAAGTGCAAGCTAGCTAGCTAAATTGCCATAAATGTTTAATGCTTTTCGACCTGTCCCCAAATTAATGTAATTGGTTCAGAGTTTGTTTTGATATTTTAACCTGCGTGTCGTGATCGCGTTTGGTGTGGGGGGACAAAATACATTTATGCACGATGGCGCATGATGGCGCACGCTCACAGCCGGTTTGGGTTCCGTGTTAGAGTCTTCAGTCTTTTTTGTGTTATCTATTAGGCTCGGTTTGTGGCTGATGCAGGAAGGGGGTGTCCTCTTTGACAGACAAGTTAAATAACCAATCATTTGTGAGGGATATATGAAGTCATACCCATAGACATACACTGCCGTTCAAAAGTTTGGGGTCACTTAGAAATGTCCTTGTTTTTGAAAGCAAAGCAATTTTTTTGGTCCATTAAAATAACATCAAATTGATCAGAAATACAGTGTAGACATTGTCAATGTTGTAGAAAGAGGATTGGGAGGCCCCAGTGCACAACTGAGCAAGAGGACAAGTACATTAGAGTGTCTAGGTTGAAAAACAGACGACTCACAAGTCCTCAACTGGCAGCTTCATTAAATAGTACCAGCAAAACACCAGTCTAAACGTCAACAGTGAAGATGCGACTCCAGGATGCTGGACTTCCAGGTAGTTGCAAAGAAAAGCCATATTTCAGACTGGCCAATAAAAAGAAAAGATTATGATGGGCAAAAGAACACAGACACTGGACAAAGGAACTCTTCCTAGAAGGCCAGCATCCCGGAGTGATAAAAGATCTGCATTAAAAAGCACAAAGCAATTATAAAGAATATTATATATTCAAGAAGTACTAAGATGAGATCAAGATTATGGTTCAGGGGCCTGCAATTAAAAAAATATTGTGTGTCTGCTCATCCCAGAGTTTTGCGGTTACTATTTAATGATGCTGCCAGTTGAGGACTTGTGAGGTGTCTGTTTCTTAAACTAGACACTCTAATGTACTTGTCCTCTTGCTCAGTTGTGCACCGGGGCCTTCCACTCCTCTTTCTATTCTGGTTAGAGCCAGTTTGCTCTGTTCTGTGAAGGGAGTGGTACACAGCGCTGTACGAGATCTTCAGTTTCTTGGCAATTTCTCGCATGGAATAGCCTTCATTTCTCAGAACAAGAATAGACTGACGAGTTTCAGAAGAAAGTATTTTCTGGCCATTTTGAGCCTGTAATCGAACCCACAGATGCTGATGCTCCAGATACACAACTAGTCTAAACAAGGCCAGTTTTATTGCTTCTTTAATCAGAAAAACAGTTTTCAGCTGTGCTAACATAATTGCAAAAGAGTTTTCTAAAGATCAATTGGTCTTTTAAAACGATAAACTTGGATTAGTTAACACAACGTGACATTGGAACACAGGAGTGATGGTTGCTGATAATGGGCCTCTGTTCGCCGATGTAGATATTCCATTCAAAATCTGTTGTTTAGAGCTACCATAGTCATTTACAACATTAACAATGTCTGCATTGCATTTCTGATCAATTTGATGTTATTTTAATTGACAAAAAATGTGCTATTCTTTCAAAAACAAGGAAATTCTCGAAGTGACCCCAAACTTTTGAACGGTAGTGTATATTTCCCCTTGTCACAGGTTGCAGTATCAGATCCAAACTAACATGCAATAAACAGAATGACTGTGGGGACAACTCAGATGAGAAGAACTGTGATGAATTCAACATTTTGTGTCATGTTGAGAAGAGAGTGGTCCCTGAGCTGACCTCATAGGAAGCGGGTAGATTAAAGGTCAAATGTCAGCATAAGACATTGTCTGGAGCAGTGGTCAATGTCACAGTAGATGTTTCGCCGTAGTCAGTGGCATAAAAACAGATAAGGACTGCTTCATGTATCAGTCATTGAATTTCTTGATATTTCTTCAAACACTCAACGTGTCCTGTGATTTGAAGAAAAGTAAAGTAACTTCAGGTTCAATGCTGCTGGCTTGTGTTACTGTCCTGTTTCAGGTTCAACGCTGTGGCAGAGGACATGAGGGGTGCAGTTCTGGATGACAAGTTCATGGGTGACACCTGCAACCTGAACAAGAGTAGAGGCAGCAGCTACAGGCTTAACTACCGCGTCCCAGCCAATGTAGAGAGCTTTGAGATCAAGGTACAATACTACTACATAGGGATCTCATCTCAGGATATTTCCCCATGTTTAACTGGTCTGGGATCAGTCTGGGCGTAGGTCTAGCTGTGGTTCTGCTTCCACAGGTGGAAATCCCAGATAACTTTATACAGCTGACTGGAGCTCAAGAACAAAGGTACAAGAGCACAACCTAGTGGTCAAAAGGAGGCATGACACCCCCTGCCAGACCAGTTTTCCTTGTTTTGTAACAAATTCATGAATTGTCTATTTGTCTGTTTGATTTTCATAGGTTTAACAGAAGAGCATATCAAAGGATGCCTCAGGTCTGAGTCGAGCATGAACATCATAATATACTCGCAAAGTTCAAATGTTGTAAGATGCTCTGACAGTACGATGACTCAAAAACATGATTTTTTATTACCGGTACACACAAATTGAACATTGCTCTAGTCATCTTGACTTTTTACTTGTTAGGTTGCATTATGTATCTCTCTCAAAGGTTGTGAGGAGAATTGGCATTTCACCATTTACTGTTGTTGGTAAGGCTCGTTTGTGCAGTTCGAAAAGTCTTTCTTCACTGTGTGCGGAGGCAGGACCGGAGAGGCGGCAGCCCTGGCCTGGGAGAGAAAAGGGTCTGCACCTGACTGCACCACTTATGGGAACTGGGCCAAATCCCTCATAGACAACCCTGCTGTATTGGAGTATGAGGCCAGAACTCGCTCCATGGAATATAATGAAATATGAAAACAATTAATTCACTTATTTCATTGTTTGTGTATGTATGACTTATGTATGACTTACGTTTACCTGCCAAAGGTGCTTCTACAAGGGGCGCGGCTCTGTTGCATCCCCCAATGTGTGTGACGTTTGGTGTGGCATTCTTTTACGTTTTTAATTTGTACACTTTGTAAGCTATCTGCCATTTGTCAACGATGGATTTACAGTGGTGGGATGTTGGACTGATCTTGTTGATCGTGTACATACCCGCTACAAATGGACTAAATTATGAAAACGCTGCTGGCAGCGGAATCCAATACAGGTGAGTTCCTACTACAATGCAACTCAAACAAACGTGCTGGATATCCCAATGCCCCATCTAATCCCTGATTGTCTGCGAATGGATTACAAACCCAAATGCAAACTTGGAAAATGCGGGGTCAAAGACTTCAGACAAAGACTTAAGACATTAAAGAACAAACTTTCCTTACCCACCACCTTGCTGATCAATGCCCAGTAACTGAGTGGGAAAGCGGATGAGCTGTCAGCGAATCTGTGCTTCCAACACGGATACCGGGAGGCTTGTTTGCTGGAGTTTACTG